>NC_058406.1:148268512-148314005 GCF_002201575.2 Neomonachus schauinslandi
GGAAGGAAGGAAGGAAGGAAGGAAGGAAGGAAGGAAGGAAGGAAGGATGGAAGGGTCCTCTCCCTCAGTAGCTCAATAACGAATCCCAGAATTGAGCTTCCCTAGCTCTGACATGAGTACAGTGCATACCCATGTACAAGCCATTACGCCTGGGGGTGAAATACAACGTGTAAGATTCTGGACCCAGCCTCACATTTCAGTGCTGGGCTCAGTGGAGTCAACTGAACACTAAGCACTTGAGCCAAATATTGAATAAGGGTGGTTTCCCCAAAACAAATTCAGAACATTCTCACTTCAAGAAGTAGGTATGAATGTCAGGTGGCAAAGACAACAAACTCTCACCACCACCCTAAACTTGCTTTCTGGTTTTCTTGTCTTCTCCCGTGTCTCTGCACCCACATGACTCCCTACATTCTCTCACTTTCTCTTTCCTTCTCTACTGGTAGCTCTATTAATACCTCAGTCCCTTCGTCAAACACACAGCAGTTCATGTTGTCCCTGGCAGCTCTCTGCCTCTTCAGCCATGTTTCTTCTCCTGCCTCCCCGCCAATTTCCACCAAAATTGAACTCACCACTATCATCTGCAGGAATTGGAGTACCTGCTGGTGGTAAGCCTCGTACCAGAGCTGTAACTTTGGCTGGAGCTGTTTGCTTTCTCTAGTGAGCACAGAAATCTCCCTCATTCTTCATCAGCTTTTTCCTTCTGTTGCTACAACCCCATCAAAACCAAATATACCCAGGGTCCCCCCATCCATCTCAGGAAATAAAACTAACCACTCTCCTCCAGCCTTGGCAGCATGCCTGCCCCCACCCCTCTCCTCCCCGTTTCCCCACCACACTGTCACCCCATCTCAGCCCCTCCAGCCTTAGACTCTCCCCACCCATCTCTGCTTTCTTTCACCAAACTCGCTTCTCACCTCCCTGAAGCTCTGTTTCTGGAGCTGCCTCCTTTCCCCACCCTCTCAAAGATTTCCTCATAATCAAAGTATTTGCGTCTTCTCTCTCCCTCGCCTTCTACATCCAAATCACCCTGCATACCTTGCGAACAGATGAACCGACAGTGCAGGTGTCCCTTAGTTCCTTCTGCTACTCTCCGGTCCTTTCACCATGAAGAGTTCTCTCATGGTTCACCCTCTCCCTTGTTCCTTCCTTCATTCTGTCCTTCCGTGCAATGCTCAGAGTTCACTTGTGAAACACTCCCCTTCTCTAACAACTCTTTATGGTGAGCTGCGGGACAAAAGTGACATGCGCCAGCTTTGAACTCAGGATGCTCTTCACGTGCCCTCATCTGTGGTCTTAACCCAACAGATACCCTGTGCTCCAGTTGCACCTCCCTGCACGTGCTCACCCTGATGGCTCCACCTGGAATAATGTCTCATCCTCCCTTCTGCCACTCCCACAACTAGAAAGTTCCTAATCTTTCCTTGAGGACCCCATCAGTCATCTCCAACAATTTGACCCCTGCCCCCCAGGACCTTCATCCCACCTTCAAGCAGGGTTAAGCCCTTCCTGACTGTACTCCTCTAACATCATCCCTTTGATTTGTAACTGAGTATCAGTGATTGTCTTAGAGTTCCAGACTGTGAACGCTGTGAGGGCTACCGCCATGCATCACTCAACTCTGTCTCATGCCTTGCACGGTGCCTAGCACACACTGCAAGCAAGATCTTCTCCGCGCCTCTGTTCTTGAAGCTTCATCTACTGTGTGTCTCTTTCGTCCCACAAACCATTGTCTCTCTATTGACTCTTCTGCCCCCTATTTCTGGCTCAGCCAAGAGCGAGAATCCACAGAGCCCTCCACACTTCCTCCCATACATCTTTTCTCTGGAAAATCAATTCTGCTTCCAAGAGCTCCCTCTCAGGCTTTGATCTTGACTTCTTCACATCACGTTCTGCTTCCTCCACCTGTGCACAACTTCATCCTCCTCCCAAGTATGTATTATTGGCTCAATATTTTCATTGAATAAATATCCATTGTCTCTAGAGGTCTTGCTATCACATGGAGCAATGCATTGCTCCCTTATGGTCCCCCTCATGTCCCCTTGTGACAGGAGATCTCCAGTGAGGTCACTTTTCACTGTTCTAGTCATCCTGCTTTCTTTGTTTGCTTGTTTTATAGCAATCTCTCCAAAATCTATCCCTCACCCTCCATATGTGTAGCTAAGTATTTGATTTATCCCTTGACCATGAACCATATGTAAACTAAGATTAAGGGGACTATATAATTTACCATCCAAGCCAGGACACCTGGACAGTGAACAAGAGAGCTAGTAATTAGTTTCAGCAGGTATAAACTGGGACCTTCCCTGGCCAATCAGTACATGTGGCCTCCCTCTTACTTGACACCCCCTCTTCCTTCTCCATTCCCCCACAAGCAGGATCCACTGCTTTGAATGCTCCGCTGGTATCTGAGCATGCCAGCATCATCATCTCCTTTCTCTTTATTCCAGCCTCAATACTTCCCCAGACTTTAGCATCAGATTCATTCTCCTCTTCCTATAGTTTGCTGAAAGTCTACTTGATCCAAATTCTTTGTTCCATCCAATATCAAGCAGCCAAGGGTGACTTTTTTCTTCATTCATTTTCCTCTCAGTTTCTTCTTCGGGCAGTCCCCACCTAGAAGAATCACCTCCCCTTCACAGTTCCAATTTACTTTTCTCCTCCTAATTAAAACCCAACTTGAAGTTCACCCTCACTTGAAGGTTACCTTTGCCTGGAATGATGGTGAAGAATCAGGGGAGAAAATATTCCTATCCAAAGCCAAACACTGACCTCCCCATTTATTTGCATTCTTCATTATTTACAAGAGAGAAACACAGAGAAAATAAAGAGGGGAGGTGGAAATCATGGTGTTTATCCACAAAATCTCTTTCACATTTTATCCTGTAAGTACCTTGCACTTAGGACTCAATGCTTTCTGCAGTTCACACCCTAGCACATGCATACCTCGACAATAACAGTATCAAAGATATTAAGGGCTTGCTCAAGTAATTATTAAATGCACTTTGGGGGGGCAGCTTCTGCTTGCCTCAACATAAATTTGCCCAAAATGGTACTTAGAAGCTCATAGCTACAAGAAAAAAAATATTGATAATTTTCTGTTCTCAGTAGCATTTTTCAATTTAACAAATGTTTTTAGTCAGGAAAGCATGAGCACACTTACAGATGGGTGCTCATTCTGACATATGCCTGAACATTTCTCACCTTCCAGCTGAAGTTGCTCCCTCTTCTGGTCAGCACTGAGGGAAAGTGCAGAGGAAGGACCGCTCTCCCTTCCCTGAGAGGGAGCTGAGGTGGAGAGTGAGAAAGACAGTTGGTCTCACTTTGGCAAGACAAACACAAAGATGGGAGATAGGCTCCACTCAATTATCACATTTGGTTTAATCAGCTTTGTGAGGCTTTCATTCTAATCAGAGAGTCTGAAAATGCCCACCATCAGTCTCAGCAACTCCAGGGAGGGAGAACAATCACTTCCTTTCTCATCAAAGCCTGCAACCCTGCCAGGCACCATGGCTGGAGTGCGAGGCCCACCCCACTCCCTGTCAGCCCGACACCAGGGAGACCTGCCAAGCTGAAAAGGAAGGGGACGGCAGTTCGGGTCATTACAGCGCGCTGCCAAAAAGTGCTCAGAAAATGGACAATTAATTTCGGCTGTCAAAACAGATACTAGAGGAGACCAGTTAGATTTCAAGCATTTTTTCTCTCCCAGCAAATCCAAGGCTTTGTCGGTGATAAGAGATGGAGCAGATTCTGGGGATGTTTGTGAGACAATATTACACAGTGGTTAAGATTGCTGTGGACTTTGAGATCAGATTGCCTGGTATGGGTCCCAGCTTTGCTTTTTTTGTTTGTTTGTTTGTTTGTTCTGGCTGTATCCACAGGCATTTTATTTAACCTCTCTGAGCCTCAGTTTTCCTGTCTGTATGTTGGGAATAGTACAGTAGAGAGGAGGAAATGGGGGAGGCACAGCAAGTATGGAAAGCACTAGGCATTGCTTCTGTCCCAGAGCAAGTGGTCTCTCATGGTTGCTGTTTTTTATGATTGTTGGTAGTGGTGATATTATCATGCAAAACCTCCTGCTTCTCTTGAAAGGTAATAGGTTTCCTTTGTTTGCTCGCACTTCCTGAATGATTACTGGTTTGCCCAAATTTCAGAAAATTTTCTGAAGATCAGTGCCTCTGGGGAACCCTCACTGGTAAGCAAGGATTTGTTGACTCAGTAAAAATGTTCCACGTGAATGTAAAACCTCAAAGAAAAGAGAAATATTTTTTGTTGTTGTTCTCCCCCAGCGAGGCTGTAGTGTAGATGACACATACATAAGTAAAATGGAATTTGAAAAGCAAGAGGTAGAGTATTTTGAAAAATTAAAAGTTTCTTATAAATCTTCATGAAAATGCATCTGTGTCAACACAATAAAAATAATCTCCCAGCCTACTGGTTTTCATCTTCCAGCCCTGGGTCAGCACTAACACATTAACCCTTCCACTGCGATCCAGTAGATGAGAAACCCATTGCCACTGCTCTTTAGGGCACATAAGTGAACACGCTTCTCCCACCTCCCATGGCAAAAGCTTTGGCCCCGCACAAGATCATAATTTTCCAGATATCAAGAAAGCAATATCTTTTCTTTTTTTAAGTAGGCACAACACCCGGCGTGGAGCCCAACATGGGGCTTGAACTCACAACCCTGAGCTCCAGACCTGAGCTGAAATCAAGAGTCAGACGCTTAACTGAGTGAGCCTCCCAGGTGCCCCAAGAAAGCAATATCATAACTGCACATCGAACAACACCACTTAATGATATTCAAGATAAATCTTCTCCATAATTGAGAAAAATAGGCAACTTTTTCTGGATTTTTGGTTTTGGGTTTTTTTTTTTTTTTGAAACCTCATCCTACGTTGCTGGCTCCTCTCCTTCTCTATTTGCATTAACATGTCCCATACTATTAGGGAGAGTTCATGCAACACTGTCTTTTATTTTATTCTATTTTTTTCTATTTATTATTTTTATTTTTTTAATTAATTCAATTGTAGTTATATTAGTTTCAGGTGTACAATATAGTGATTCATCAATTCTATACATTACTCAGTGCCGGTCATAAGTGTATTTTTGATCCCCTTCATCTATTTCACCCATCGCCTCCCCCACCCCCTGGCAACCACCAGTTTGTTCTCCGTAGTTCAGAGTCTATTTTTTGGTTTGTCTCTTTCTTCTTTGTTCGTGTGTTTTGTTTCTTAAATTCCACATATGAGTGAAATCATATGGTACTTGTCTCTGACTTATTTGACTTAGCATTAAACCCTCTAGATCCATCTATGTTGTCGCAAATGGCAAGAGTTCATTCTGTTTTATGGCTGAGTAATATTCCAATGTGTGTGTGTGTGTGTGTGTATCTATATACCACATCTTTATCTGTCCATCTATCCATGGACACTTGGGTTGCTTCCATAATTTGGCTATTGTAAATAATGCTGCAATAAACATATGGGTGCATGTATCTTTTCAAACTAGTGTTTTTGTATTCTTTGGGTAAGTAATCAGTAGTGGTATTATTATTCTATTTTTAATTTTTGAGGAACCTCCATAGTGTTTTCCATGGTAGGTGTATTCCCACCAACAGTGCACGAGGGTTCCTTTTTCTCCACATCCTTGCCAACACTTGTTTCTTGTGTGTTTGATTTTAGACATTCTGACAGGTAAGAGGTGAGATCTCTTTGTGGTTTTGATTTGCAATTTCCTGAGGATTAGCGATGTTAAGCATCTTTTCAGTGTCTATTGGCCCTCTGATGTCTGTCTTTGGAGAAATGTTTATTCATATCTTCTGTCCATTTTTAAATTGGATTATTTGTGGTTTTGTGGTGTTAAGTTGTATAAGTTCTTTATATATTTTGGATACTAACCCTGTATTGAATATGTCATTTGCAAATATCTCCTCATTCAGTAGGTTGCCTTTTGGTTTTGTTGATTATTTACTTTGCTGTGCAGAAGCTTTTTATTTTGATGTAGTCCCAATCATTTATGTTTGTTTTTGTTTCCCATGCCTCAGAAGACATATCTACAAAAATGTTGCCATGGCTGATGTCAGAGAAATTACTGCCTGTGCTCTCTTATAGGATGTTTATGGTTTCAGGTCTCACATTTAGGTCCTTAATCCATTTTGAGTTTATTTTTGTGTATGGTGTAAGAAAGTGGTCCAGTTTCATTCTTTTGCATGTTGCTTTCCAGTTTTCCGAGCACAATTTGTTGAAAAGACTGTCTTTTTCCCATTGCCTATTCTTTCCTCCTTTGTCAAAGATTAATTGACCATATAACCATGGGTTTATTTCTGGGCTCTTTGTTCTGTTCTATCGATCTGCGTGTCTATTTTTGTGCCAGCACCATACTGTTTTGCTTACTACAACTTCAGAGGATTGAAATCTGGGATTGTGATACCTGCAGTTTTGTTCTTCTTTTTCAAGATTGCTTTGGCTATTCAGCATCTTTTGTGGTTCCGTACAAATTTTAGGATTGTTTGTTCTAGTTCTGTGAAAAAAATGCTGTTGATATTTTGATAAGGATTGCAATTAAATCTGTAGATTGCTTTGAGTAGTATGGGCATTTTAACAATATTTATTCTTCCAATCCATAAGCATGGACTATCCTTCCATTTGTTGGTATCATCTTCAATTTCTTTCATCAGTGTCTCATACAGGTCTTTCACCTCCTTGGTTAAGTTTATTCCTGGGTATTTTATTATTTTTGGTGTAATTGTAAACGGTATTATTTTCCTAATTTCTTTTTCTGCTACTTCATTATTCATGTATAAAAATGCAACAGATTTCTGTATATTGCTTTTATATCCTGTGACCTTACTGAATCCATTGATCAGTTCTGATAGTTTTTTGGTGGAGTTTTTAGGGTTTACTATATACAGTATCATGTCATCTGCAAAAAGTGAAAATTTTACTTTTCCTTATCAATGTAGATGTCTTTTATTTCTTTTCCTTGCTTGATTGCTGTGACTAGGACTTCTAGTACTATGTTGAATAAAAGTGGTAAAAGTGGACATCCTTGTCTTGTTCTCAATCTTAGGGGGAAAGCTCTCCGTTTTCCACAATTGAGTATGATGTTAACTATGGGTATTTCATATATGACTTGTATTATGTTAGGCCAACACTCCTCTTAAAAACCTTACATGCTGTTTATCTATATTCATGCCTGTTACCTCAGAGACTGCCAGTATCTTCCCAACATGCATGTTCTCCCTCCTTCCATGATTACAAAACCTCAGTTTTATTTCCATCAATAATGTGCCAAGCAAAAGACTACACTTCCCACCCTCCCACAGGTGAAGCCTTGTGACTAAGTTCTTGTTGATGAGATACAAGCTCAAGTATTATGTGAAACTTCATAAAGGCTCCCTAAAGATAACTGACACTGCTAGGATGGGAGTGCACCCTTCTTGCCTTTCCTTTTTTCTCTTTCTTGCCTATTGGAACATGGATGAGATGACAGGTGCTCCAGCAGCTATCTTGGACTATGTGGCAAACTTGAAGATAAAAAGCACATTTAAATGATGAAAAATTTCTTGATATCTAAGAAATCACCATATCTACCCTGAAATGTCAAATTGCAAATTTATTTTTATAGGAGAGAAATAAACTATCTGGTTTGAGCCACTGTTATTTGGGGCTTTCTGTGTTATGCAGATGAACTTGACCCTATTGACACACCTATTTCCCCCTCCCCTTTTTTTTTTTGGCCCCAGGATGAATTCTCTGCATTGGCTTATCTGAATATCTGTTCTCAGAGTTTGTTCTACCCAAGATAACATAGCAAGGTTTATTACATTGCCCACCCTGTAACCTTTAAGATAGCTTACTAAAATATAAAGTCCAGGTGAGTTTGCTCAGTGGGGTTAATAAGATGTGTGTCAAAACTTTGATTCTTCAAAGGCCTATTTCATTTTAGGTAGAGAGAAAAAATAATTTTGTAATCGCACTTTGCACACTAACTTGGCAACCCACCTCACCAATGTGAGAGATTATAAATCAGGGTGAATGGCTCACTAAAAACTCAAGGGAATGTCACTTTTGTGTGAAGGAGCTCTACTTTCTCCTCCTCAGCCTGATACTCAAATCTCTAATAATACTTCCCATGTTGTGCTGCAATGATTTTAGCAAGTCTTCTCTTTTACAAAGACTTTCCTATTTAAGTCTGTATTCTGAGTGCCAAGCACAGCACCTAGCAAATGATAGATGTCCCAAAAGTCACAACTCCTTAATGAATGAATGATGTCCCTTACTAGAGGCTCATTTGAACTATCATTTCTATCACCAGTCAAAAATTAATGTAACTTTCAAAAATCTATCCAAAAAATATAATAATAATGATAACATTAATTAACTTTCTACATACTAGGTCATTTGCTAAGCTTGAGAAAGCTCTGTAAGAGAGCTAAATATATGTGTGTGTGTGTGTGTGTGTGTGTGTGTCTCTATATTTTATCTTTATCCACACTTGCAGACCACATATACTCTCAAAAGAAGCTGTGTAATTTGGTGCCATGACCCAGTCATAGACCACTCCACATCCACAGAGCCTGAACTGGCTTCTGAGTGTCTTCCCGAGCATACTTTTTAGAAGACATATTTGTTCTGTAATCTACCTTTAGGAAGCAAAATAATACATGAGGTTATTGGGCACTCAAGGCTTGGTCCATGAAAGGAACTCAACTGTTAACATTCATGTGGTTTACCATTTTGCCCATCTGCGGAATAAAGATCAGTGTTAAATAATGAACAATGAAGAATGTTTTAGGTGTGAGGCAAAAGATATCATTTGAATGGCACGGCTTCACAAAACCCCACTGGAAACATCCAAGTAGTGAAATATTGCTTTTGGTTTTGTTTTTTATCACAGAAAATATCACAAATATCATGATGCTAGGGGCGCCTGGGTGGCTCAGTCGGTTAAGCGTCTGCCTTCGGCTCAGGTCATGATCCCAGGGTCCTGGGATCGAGCCCCACATCGGGCTCTCTGTTCAGTGGGGAGCCTGCTTCTCCCTCTCCCACTCTGCCTGCTTGTGTCCCCTCTCTCACTGTCTCTCTCTGTCAAATAAATAAATAAAATCTTTAAAAAAAAAACAAAAACAAATATCATGATGCTATATAGTTGACTCTTAAAAAATGGGTTTGATCTTCATGGGTCCACTTACATGTGGATTTTTTCTGATGATACAGCACTGTAAATATGTTTTCTCTTCCTTATGATTTTCTTAATAACATTTTCTTTTGTCTAGCTTACTTTATTGTAAGAATACAGTAGATAATACATACAACATACAAAATACATGTTAATCATCAGCACCCCTAACCAGTGGATTGTTCAAGAGTCAACTGTAATTTCTTGGAATAACCTGATCTTTTCCTCTATCTCATTAAAGATGTTTGATCTGGAGCCTAAGGAGGTTTCAGTTCTTCACTGTGGTGAGCCTGACTAGTTCTTACCTCTATCCACTGATTAAGAGCCCAGGTCAGCACTTCATTTCAGTCAGAGTAAGTATGGTTTTATGCCTACAACTAACGTGAGTTTTTACTTATTTTCCATCACTGATAAATGACAATGAAAGTGATATTCTTGTGACACATACCATGAGATTGCCTAGAATAAACTAATTTATAGCATTTAGGGGGACCAGAGCCCACACTGAAAATGTGGACCACATTGGGGTAAACAGATGAGTCTGCTCTTGTGCAGAAGTGAGGCTGCTGTAGGCTTTGGCTGCCCCAGGCCCAATATCTCAGCACACCTTAATCCTTAAGGGCCCATTGATTGCAGAGCTCAGAGTTATAAGACTATGCAGTGTATTATATATACACAGGGAATCTATAAAGATACAGAATATTACTGTATACACAATAATGGGATTATTTATACCTCTGTAAGTATCTTAATCTAGATACACATACAGCCTAACAAGAACACCTGCAGGAGGAAAACTAAGGTCCAGATGGTATCTTCTACCTTCTACCTCCCACCTTCTCCCAGGAGGAGGGGTTCCTAATCTGCTTGGTCAAAGTTACCATTTGCCTTACTGGTCAACACTTCCCTTAATATGCACTTTCAGTTTAACCTTTGTTTCTACACTGAAGTCCCTAGATCAGAGTGTGCTATATAGATCAAAGACATTTCCTGAAGGGAGAACGTGAAAGGCTTGTCTTCCAAGCCTCAGCATGTTTCTCCAGTCAAGCTTTTACTGGCGGTCCTGTGCTTCTCCACCATCACTTTAGGGACACTTGTTTTCCCTTAGAGCTAACTGTGCTCTCTGTGAGGAGCTCTCAGGGTTAGGACACCTTCAGGGAAGAGGAGGTGTAAGTGATAAGATTGGGTCCATGCCTTAAAACCCTAGGCTAGTTGTTGCCTAACCAAAAAAAACGATCATATGCTTTATTGAGTAAGACTACATTTCCTAGTCTCCTTGGAAGCCACGTGTGGGTGTGTTCTGGCCAATGAAAAATCAAGAGAAATGTTGTTTGGGACTTCTGGGAAGGCTGCTTAAAGGGAGCTCATCCAGCTGGGAGAAGCCCTTTTTTTCCCTTCTAGCTTTCCTCTTTCTTTTGGCCTGCGGCTGGGATGTGATGGTTGAACTTCAGCTGTCATCTTGGACCATGAAGTAACTTTGAATATGAAAGCTATGCACTAGAATGGTGGAGCAGATAGGAATCTCAAGGCTCTGAAGACACTGTGGGACACTTATTAAGCCCTGGACTGCCTATCATTGAACTTTTTCTTTTTGTGTGTGGAAACTGAACTTTTTAAATTTAAGCTACTCTTATCCTGAAGGTTTCTGTTAAATGAAACTGAACAAAGGCCTAAGTGATATTACCCATCTTTTATTGTCAAAACTTTATCTCTCATCGCAAATGGTTAAAATGACTGACTCTTCAACCACCATTACCATCACTATTGTCGATAACATTATATAACTAGCAGAGAATCAAATTTCTCCACCAGCCACAAAAGCCACCAACATTACAGCAAGAGTTAGCAAAATTCCTGTCCTAATGATGTCTCCCTCACATTCTTGAGTTTCTAGGAAAGGTACGAATTCCTTGCTACTTCCCTGCTAGAGAACAAGGGTGGACCTACACAGACCCAGGAAACATGATCTTAGGATAAACACCTACAGCCTGGGTCACATCAAGAGATTGGGAGACACTGATATGAAGGAGCCAGATCTGCTGTCCCTGTACCCCACTGCTGGACAAACAGCCCAAATTCAAAGATTTGGAGGAATTCTAAGATACAGTGGTTATTCAGATCATGCCTCAAATGGGCTTTTAACCACTATGCTGTCCCAGTGCTCAATTCTGCACACTCGCACTGACAGCTAGGCAACTAAACAGCTACCAATGTGCTGGCTAAGATGTCACCTTCCAATTAATACAAGTAATCTTTAGAAATCAGAAAATGGTTTTTTAATGAAACTATTATCCATTTATTTTGAAGAACCATTTGTTCACTGCAATGGCAGAAGTTCTTGCTCACTGGCAACCCATTCCCAACAAACTTCAGCAGTCAGGTTTTGGCAAGAGTTGAAATCTAGAATGAATATATATACAGTTTTGTTTAAGCCTAAACCAAACATTCTCATAAGGTAAATGTCCATTTGCTCTGGACAGCAATTTTAAATTAAGCAACATTTAAAATTCTTTCTGGTGTGAAAAAACTATGAACTGAGCCCTCTAACTAAGAGTCTTGAATAAATTTAAATTTTCTACCATGATTTGAATGCTAGGGGTGGCCAATAAACATCAACCACTAGTAGGGCAAAAATACTAACATAATTCAAAAGCTGATTATCTCCAGGTTTGCTCAACTCACTGGAGATTTTAGGTATAAAACTGGAGATAAGGCAAGTCTCAAAATTGAAACTCCAAGACTTTTAAGACTATCTCAACTTAGGTAAATACTACCCTATGGAAATGACTATATTAGTTTCAAAGGAAAGGAGGGAAGACATTTGGTAGTCCAACTGCCCCTTTCTTCCAACAAATTGGAGCCCATCATTTCCCGAGAACTTACAAAAATCCAAAGTCAGGATCAAATCAAGAATTTTAGAAAAGAAAAGTTTATGGCACAACTGGCTGGTGTAAGTCAGTTGGCATTCACGAGGAAATCATCAGGTCTTCTGGACAGAGACACAAGATTCTCTCTGTTCCGAAGAGGGACAACCAAACATGGAGCTGCGGATGGCCAAATCGCATCACAGATGTCACCCCATTTGGTCATTGCCCCAGGTCAAGGGTAAATAATCCTGTTAAACTTGTTTTAAAATTCCCTGGACACATACTATTGGTTTCCTAGCTGTTTGAGGTAAAAAAAAAAAGTATACTAACTAGTCTCACATTCCTGCTACTGAATCATTATCATGATTAAGGACTCCCAATAGAAGTAAAAGAATAATCACTTGGAAATATGAATTTTCAAAAACAAAGTTGCATCAAGAGGTTCTAATTTCCACTCCTGTGATCATTCTATCTGGTGAAGTCTGCCATTAGTCAGAGATGACACCAATACATAACAAATATTCATTAAACCTTTTAAATCAAACACATTTTGTTCCTAATAAGTTTGGACTTCTTGGAAAGGTTAGCATTATGCCTTTAATAATTTTGAATATCTGGATGGTAGAGAACTCATGGCTGTAAGTGTTTCCCCCATCCTTCAAAGCTGAATCCTATTCTCCCGGCTTCCTCGACAGTTATGGAGAAAGGCGGAGGAAGCTTTCAGGGAATTTGTGAGTTGGAAAGGAAAAGAATAAGCTATAAAAATGCAGAATATAGGTAAAGACAGCAGCCTGCCTTTACTCCTGGAACTCAGTTTTGGAACTTCCTGTATCTCTAGTTGGATGTGTAAAGTTTCCTAGAGCCTCACACAATGCCTGCCATGCTATGGGAACTTAGCAGTTACCTGCCAAATGAGTGAGCAGATGAGAATGTGCTCTGGATTCCATCAGATTACGTCCTAACGCCTTTCAAGCAAGTGACTGACCCTGGCTCAGGCTCAGTTTTCTCATCTGTCAAGCAGAGTGATAATAACTAGAGTTTTCCTAAAGATTACCTCATAAGATAATAGTAGTAATAATAATAATATTCCCGTGAACTCCTCAAGCATAGGGATTGTGTTTTCATTAATACGATTTTAGTGCTGTGACCACGGAACTAGACCAGAACAAGGGATGTGCAGCTTCCATCAGACACCATTTTAATATCTGTAAGAGCTGTAGCTCTTCCACAAAGGAAGATTACAGGAAAAAAAAATACAGAATTCTGATTACCAGAGTTTGAGAATAAAGTTGGAAAAGGTCATGAAAGAATTATGTAAGGGCAGAATAATTCAGTAAAGTGGCAGTAATTTTATTAATTTTTTTAAGATTTTATTTTATTTTAGAGAGAGAGAGCATGAGCAGGGGGAGGGCCAGAGGAAGAGGGAGAGAGAGAATCCCAAGCAGACTCCGCGCTGAGTCTGGAGACCAACTCAGGGCTCGATCTCATGCCCCTGAGATCATGACCTGAGCCGAAACCCAAGAGTCGGACGTTTAGCTGACTGAGCCACCCAGGCGCCCTGGCAGTAAGGTAATTTTAAAGCCAAAGGTGAAAACAAAGATGTGTCCTAAGATCATTAAATAAATGTGAAATCCAATTAATCAGGGAAGAAAGCTATAATCTTAATGAGGAGTGTGGAATTCCATTTACTCAAATCAGGAGGAAAAATGAGTTAATGACCTATCTTGAAACCAAGAGAGACCAACTCATAAAATATAGGAGTTTGGGGTTCATGTTTTACAGTGAGTGTTAAAAGGGAGTTGGCATGTGGTCAGTGTCCCAGGGAGAATCCACCTCCTTTCTCAGCTGAAGCCTATGGCAGATTTGCAGCCACAGTCTGCTGAAATGCTCTCCCCACCTTGTGTGTGACACTATAATTTTCAGGAGTGGGTCAGTGTTTTTGGTTTTTGTTTTTTGTTTTTTTAAAGATTTTATTTATTTAAGAGGAGAGCATGAGAAGGGGGAGGGTCAGAGGGAGAAGCAGACTCCCTGCCGAGCAGGGAGCCCGATATGGGACTCGATCCCGGGTCTCCAGGATCATGACCTGAGCCGAAGGCAGTCGCTTAACCGACTGAGCCACCCAGGCGCCCGTGGGTTAGTGTTTTTAACCCAAGGAAATTTCAGAGTAAATACAAAGATTAAGTAAATTGATTCTAAATCATTAGCACTGTTGTACTAAGTTCAAAAATAGGGTTTTTTAATCAATGAGACAATCTGTATATAAAACGTTTGTAAGCTTTAAGTGTTGTTTATTAAGATATCTAACAGGTTAGCCTTCTGAAATCAACTTAAATGTGTGATTGAGTAATTCATTTTAGATTCCGGATGTTAAGCTAAATGACATAAACAGTATTGAAATGCTTACTAGAACTTAAGAATCATCATCTTAAGAAGTTTAATTTATTAGCTTTACTTGGAGTGGTTTACATAGGAAGGTTTTTCCTCTTAGAGAAATCTGAAGGACTTTAAAAGAAAATTGAATATATTAAACTGATAAAAGCAGTACAATATTTAAAGGAAGTTTATTAACTAGGTTTATAACCAGAATTGATTAAGGGAGGTTGATCCATTCAACCTGAGGTGAAGAGGCATAAATCTAAGGCTCCCTTCAAAGTGCTTGTTAAAATGATTAGATTAACAAGCAAAATAGGATTTGTAAAATTATTCATTCAGCATATTTATTGAGCGTATGCTGTGTATTGGGCATTATTTTGGATGCTGAGAACACAGCAACGAGCAAAATTAAGGGCAAACAAACTCTTTATGGGGCCTACATTCATTAAACTTAAGAGCTTTAGAAAAAAAACAAAACTAAGTTATTAAATGTTTTGCTTTAATACATTGGATATTAATTTTTAAAACAAGTTAGCTATAAATAGTCTCTTCAAAATATACCCTAGGGGACGTCAAAAAAATTCACACGGGCAAGACTCTCCACTCACCCTGTATCATTAGTGCGGAGCTCACATTCAACTCTCCAAATTGTGTGTGGTTTGCGTGTTGAATCTTCCATGTTGTTTTTCACATCACTCACAAGAAATCTGAGTTAACCAAGATTCTTTGCTTAAAATGCAAATGTCTCCAAGGCTAAGGAGCTAGGAGATATTTACATCTTCATGTAATTTAATCAGATTGTGTTTCTTCTACCATCTGAGTGAAGGAATAAACTTTCTGATGGAGGGAAGAGAGGAAAATAACTTTGGGGCTGGAAATATTTATGCAGAAAAGGGAAATCTCTGGAGTGGGGACATATTACAGTGTAGGGCTGGGAGTCCCCAGGGCAGTTGGGAGGCTGGGGAATTGGGTGAGGGATATAGAAAGAGTGATGGAAAAATGCAAAGAATTCTCAACTGTTTCAAAAACTGCCTCGACCCAGGAAAAGAAGAGCAAGAGCCTCTTTTTTCTTTCCTTTCCCAGGTGATTATCTGTTCCCAAAACCCAGAAGTCAAAGTTGCTTTATTAAAAAGTTCCATTTGGGTAAATAAAACTTACGCAAAATGACCTGGAAACGCAAACCAACATTGTTTCCGTAGGAAAATGTTTCTCAGTTCTACACAGACCACTTACAACCAGTCTATTGAAACATAACCTATTTGTAAATTGACCATTATTTTGAGAACCCAAACTCACACAACCACACCCAGGCAGTTCCAGAAAGCTGCAGAGACTCTACAGAAGCCCAGTAATGACCTAAAACGATGGGTTTCCTGAGGCAAGCCTAAGCGAAGAACTCACTGAGCTTTGCAATCCGTACCCATATTCAGCTTCCCACATCCCAGCAGTCACATATTCTAAAACCGTGAGCAATATTGGTGGCCCCTGTGACAGCTCACCAACCCTCATAATTGTGACTAATTGCAAATTCCCCACTCTAACATTGCGGCACCAGTTGGAGAGCAGGTAGATGATGTTGGGGGAGAACTGTACAGTGGTTAACACCTCAGGCTCTAGAGTCTGAAGGAACTAGGTTTAAAACCTAAGTACCACGCCCTGGCTGGATGACCACTGACAGGTTACTTAAACTCTCCGCACCTCAGTTTCCTCATCTGTGAAGTGGGGATAAAAATAATACCTACATCTTGGAGTTTCTGAGGGGTTTACCCGAAATAATGCATGCACCTCATTGTACCTGACACACAGTGAGGGCTCAGACTTGTACAGCAAGTACAAGCCTAATTTACAGCAAGGGAACAAAGACAGAAACGGTGCCTACCTTCTGCTTGCGGTATGCCATACCCGTAAACAGGAGTTACCGACAGTTTGCTTGGCTTAAGTGATTTACAGCTTTTTTTCAACATTAAAGAAAGCAAGAAAATAATCCGATTCTTACTTGGGGTCTTGAGATGCTGGAATGAGTTACAGGCTTATTAACACTGTTCTTTTTTTTTTTTTTTTTTTAAAGATTTTATTTATTTATTTGAGACAGAGAGAATGAGAGAGAGAGAGCACATGAGAGGGGGGAGGGTCAGAGGCAGAAGCAGGCTCCCTGCCGAGCAGGGAGCCCGATGCGGGACTCGATCCAGGGACTCCAGGATCATGACCTGAGCCGAAGGCAGTCGCTTAACCAACTGAGCCACCCAGGCGCCCCTTATTAACACTGTTCTAATAGTTGACAAGGATGTGGCTTTAATCTGGTGAGTGAAAATTTCATGAAGACTCATGGCAGAGTTATGAAGAAAAAGTGCAATGCTCTAAGGGATGGACATTTAAATCATCAGTGCCTTTTCAGACATTCAGTCCCATATTGGACCAAAATACCATGGACAGTAGTTCCTCGAGAAAAGGATTTTTCTAACTAGATCCATATAAACCAGGCTGAGTGATTAAGGGGGAAAATGAGTTTAATAATACAGTATTAGATTGAATATCATCCAAGAAACGTATACTGTAAAAAATGTTCTGAATATAAAATCGACCTCTGGTAAGTTTAGTGTTGTAAATACTTGTATTATAGTGAGGTAGACAGTTTAAAAAAACTCTCCATTAGACAGACTTAAAATTTTGTAATAATATTTAAGAAAATGATAACATTAGGACAGAATGAAATATCTGATTAATGCTTAACTTTGTACAACTCGAATATAAACTTTAAAAATATTAGAAATTATAACATTTGAGTGCATATAACGTTTGTACATTAAGATGAATTGCATGCTATCCACTTCCTCTTTGCACTTTCAGTCACCTTAAATAAACAAATATATACAGCCTTAACAGAACAACAGTGCATCCAAAGCAAATGTGCATTTTAAATTATTTCTCCTGGCCAAGTCTTTTTTTTTTTTACTTGACATTTTATATTAGCATTTATTATCATTCTCACCCTTTCTTGGACAGTTTGTAGTTCTCTGAACCAAACAAGTAACAGGCTTAGATTGAGAGAGCAAAACCGCTTAGGAAAAACAAAAACTTTTTAAATGGTTGGTACAAGTTCCCTTGTTTAAACCATTTCATGGTCAAAGATGAGAAGGAAACTAACACTGCAAACTAACTCTACTCATTGGCAATGCTTGGAAATCATACTGGTGCAGGCTGGGGGAAAGTCCATGCGTTTGGCAATCTGGGAATGGGTATTTAAATTGCGCTTTGCTCTCTCCTGCTTCCTTCTGGAAGATGAATCCCACCCCTGCCTCCTTCCTCACTGTCCCTTCCCCATCTCCCACCCCCGAGCTCAATGTAACACTTTGCTCTTTTCACAGTTTCTCATTACTAAGTTTTAAAAACATTGCCTAACTGGTAATTACAATCTGAAACAATTCTTTTGGGGGAGCCCTGGGCTATCGCTGGCTGGTAGGTAATCTTTCAGGAATGTTAAGAGAGAAGGGAGGGAACATAGATGTGAAAGAAATCTCTGGGCACAGGGACCGGAATCCCTCTTCCCTGCTTCTGGACTGGCCCCTATGTCCCCATCCTTCTGAGGGGCCCACCACCTCCCCTCCCGACTTCAGCCTCTGCTTCTTGGCTCATGCCCCCTTCTCCGCACCTCTTACCTTACTTATATAGCTTCCCATCCCCTACTCGCTTTTTGTTTAACTGGAAAATCACCTTCCCCTTAAGAGGGGATGTCTGAATTTTGGCAAACTCTGTTCAAAGAAATCAATTAGAAACAGACCCCACAGAAGGGCCTTTCCTGGGTTACCTCCAGCCTGGTTCATACACCTCAGTGTCAGCCCCCTCAGAGGCAGGCCTGGTGGTTTCTCATTATCCTTCAGGGGGTTCCATTTGGGCTCATTCTTGTCATTCCATCCATACCAGTTCCCCTTTCCCCGACCAGAAAAAGCAACAGTAAAGGCAGCGACCTGAGCCCCCTTGAGTGAGATGCCGGTTGCCGGCTCCCTGTACTGGCAGAGGCCAGGGCAGAGCCCGGTATACAAGCAAGTTCTTCTAAAGGCAGGGCCCTTCCTGGCTTTCTTATTCTCCGTGCTAATTCCTCTATTGGAACACTCTCTGCTCGGGAGGTCACAAGGCACAGGCTAGGACATGGCCGGAGAAAACCCCACCTTCTTTGCATGGGTAGAAAACAATCAAACCAAGACGTGGTCAAAGGTGATTCTTCCTCCCACACTGTTTCTCTTCTTAAACTATACATTTTTCAATCCATGGAGCGGTTGAGCACCAGGTCTGCGTCTCCCCGCCCCCGACCTCCTATCAAAACCTGTGAGGCACACAAGGAAATCCAAAGCCACAATAATAAAGAAAAAGGAAAAAACAACAACAACTAAAGAAATCCTCCTTGGCTTGTTTTTCCTGGGTGGCCAGGCAAGGTGTGAAAATCCGTATCTCCCTCGGGGCTGGCAGGTGGAAGGTTCTGGGAAGGCTGAGCTCCCTCCTCTCCCACCCGGCTGCACGTCCAGGCTGTTCCTCCCACCCTCTGCCTCCCCCGAGGCCAGCTCCTCGGCCTCTCTGCAGTCAGGCCTCCCCTGCCGTCAGGGGCCAAGGCGGCAGGAAAGGCGCCGCTACCTGCAGCCGCAGGACTCCACCACCATGTCCTCGTACTGCTTGTAGACCACGTTATTGCCCGCGTCGATGTACAGGATGCTGATGGGAGTCAATTTGGTGGGCACACAGCAGCTGGGCGGGGTGGAGCCGGGATCCATGGAGTTCATCAACGTCTGGATGATGGCGTGGTTGGTGGGCTCCAGGTGCGAGCGCAGCGGGAAGTCGCACACGCCTTCGCAGTGGTAGGCCTCGTACTCCAGGGGCGCGATAATCCAGTCGTCCCAGCCCAGCTCCTTGAAGTTCACGTGCAGGGGCTTCTTGCTGCAGCGCAGCCTCGACTTCTTGCCGTGCCGCTTACCGTGGCGGCTGGCGAAGGCTGTGCGCCGCCGCCGGCGGCCGGGCGAGGGCAGCCAAGGCCCGGCGTCCGGGGCGCCCGACGGCGGCGGCCACGACCCCTCGGCGCCGGCGCCGCCGGGGCCCGCGACCTCGGCCGAGCCCAGCTGTTCGCGCATCTCGGCGAACAGGTTCTTGCGCTGGGATCTGGTGAACACGACGAGCAGGGCGCGCTCCTGGGGGGGCCGCACCCTCCGGCCGAAGCCCAGACTCCGCAGGTCCGGGGGCGGCGGCTGCTGGGGCGCCGGCGCGCGTGCCTCGGCCTCCCCGGCTCCCGGCTCGCCCCACGCGGCCCGCAGCTCCAAGCACAGCTGCTTCCAGGGCTGCTGGCGCAGGCCCTGCCACACGTCGAAGACTTCCCAGCCGGCCCGGGGCGCCCCCTGCGGGTCCAGGGTCCGCGCGTCCAGCAGCAGGGGCGACAAGCAGGGGAAGAGCTGCACGTGGAGCGGCCCGGCCGGTGGCCCCCAGGGCGTTGCGGGCTCCTGGCGAAAGAGCCGCAGCTCCGCGCCCACCAGCTCTTCTTTGTCTGAGAGCGTGGACACATCAAACAAATACTTCTGTCTCCGGAGAGGAGTGTGCGAGAGATCGTCTGCGAGATAAAAAATCATTACAGTCAGTTTCACTTAAGGGGGAGATCAGCCCGGTGCTCTGCGGCCGCGCCCGGGAGGAAAAAGGCGGGCAGCGGGGCAGGCCGGCTGGGAGTCCAGCTCGGCCAGTCCGGGGCCTGACCACCCGGCTCCCCGCCCGGGCCCGTGCGCAGCTAGGGGAGGGGGAGCACCAGGGCAGGCCTCCCCCCCCGCACCACCCCCTCACCCCCCGGTCAGCCCGGGACTCCCAGGGCGGAAGTCGGTGGCTGCTGGAGCGGCGGCTGCGGCGGCGGCCTCCCGGGTTTTCCCCCAGGAGCCTGCGTAACCACTAATGTGCCCTTTGTGGTCGTGGGCCCGGGCCGCGCTTCCCCCAGGCCTCCTTTCGGCTGACTGGCTCGTCGTTCTCATCATTCACGTCTCGGTCCAAATGTCGCCTCCTCCGAGAGGCCATCTTCGACCACCCCGATCTAAAGTAGCCTCCCTCGGTCACTATCACCGGACCCGGGTTTATTATCTCACCCCACTTAGCACTATCTACGGTGACCTCGTTTCTATTTGTCTCCTTAGTGGTCTTTCCCAGCAACACCCTGCCCCGCCTCCACCGGCCCATAGGAGCTAGGACCATGTCCTGTCCTTCGTACCGCAGCCATGCCTGACCTGGAGTACATGCTGGTCAGTAAGTGGAAACTTCCAGAGCAGTTATTCTCACTCTGGGTGCCCCTTATAATCATCCAGAAAATTTAAAAATTACCAGTGCCAGGGCTTGCTTTAACCAATTGAGACAAGGTCTCTGGACAGAGCCTGGGTCCTGGGTTTTTGCTAGATTTTGTTTGTTCATTTTGGGTTTTGTTTTTGTTTTTAAGCTCCAAGATGATTTGAAGATGCAGCCCTAGTTAGACCTCCTGGTCTCGGGGAGCGTTGCTGCCCCTTAGACACTTTTGCTGAAGTATTTAGGCCCAGCACAAAGCTGACAGAATGAAGATCTGCTTTGGGATTGATTGCTTGCTTGCTTGCTTGCTTCCTTGCTTCCTTTTTCAAATTCACCAACCATTTTAACAACCTACAAAAGAGCAACCAAGCTTTCAGAAGTCTGCCGGGGGGTGGGGGTGTGGGTGTGGCAAAAGAACACACACACACACACACACACACACCAGGCAACTATCCATTGAGAAGACCCTGCAGTCAATGAGAAATACATCAGGAGAAAACCTCAAACACACACACAGTGACATTCTCCCCTCCACCCACCCACCCAACTTGAAATCTTGCTTTGGAACTAATCTTTTGAAGATTAAATTTTTGGTTACAAATAAGAAAAAGAAATTTAGGGCACATAATTGGGGGGGAGGTGCAGGGAGTAACAGGCTTTTAAGATCCAAGATGAATTCTTTGGGACCAAGGCAAAACTTGACTTCTTTTTTGACACATTTGTGCATGAAGCCAACCCCACTTCAGTGTGCAAGGCGGAAAGCTAACCAGATTTTCCTGGGCTGCCTTCTCATAAAATATTTACAACCCAGCAAATACAAAAATCCCCAAAGCCCCCAGCTTTCCCCAGAAGCTGGTAAAGTTTGGTTCGATTTCAACAGTGAAAGTGTCACTGGGTCCCAGTCAGACCCTCACTGCCTGTCCGATGTAGCCCCGGGGCACTGGACCTGGAGCCTCAGCCAAACCCAGTCCCCACTACGGGCTGCCTGCAGGGCAGGCTACCTCACTCTCAGGCACATGTCCCAACCTGAGATGGAGCTGTGGGAAGGGTTAGAGAGGTGAAGAGGGAAAAGCTGCTGGAGGCGGTTGATTTATGGAAGCCAAGACCTTCAAACCGACCAGGGTCACATTAAAATCAGTGGGAACTCAGCACACTTTCTTCTCCTCCTTTAAAGAAACCTGCGTCTGACAACCTTCAGCCACCACCCAGATCTCTGGACCTATTGCCTTAGGCTTCACTTTCTTGCCTCTCATATTTCTCTCTCCCCCAACGAAGGATGTGATGAGAGGGACAAACCGAAGGCATTTGCTGCACCAGCTAAGTATTGTGAGGGCTGACATATTTTTCATCCTTACTTTATCTGCAAGCACAGACCAGTTCTGTGAGGTAGATAGTTCCCATTTTACAGGCGGGAAAACCAAGGTTTGGAGAAATTAAGTTGATTACTGAAGTCTGACAGCTAGTAAGTGGTAAAAGTTGAGATCCAAACTTAAGTCTATTTAATTCCAGAGTTGGAACATTTAGCCACTAAGCCCCACTGCCCCATTGCCTCTCTATTGGAGTGCAGGTAGTAGAGTTTAAAAGCAACCAGCAATGGCTGGGGTATGAGGGATGGGGGATACAGTCCAAACTACATTCGCAGGCCTTGCTGGGAATAAAACATGGACGCCAGAAGGAAATCATTTCCATCTCTGCTTACATAACTCTTAAGACAGTTTGTCACTGGCTGGAGAGCATAGGAAGGTGTAAAGGGTAATTTATTTCTCTCTCATGAAACATGGAGAAATCAGCCTTCTTTTGTTTTTACTCTTTTTCTAAAAAAGTGGGGGCTAATAATGGTTAGTCTGTATGGCCGAGTCACATTTCTCTGGTCCTCAAGAATGGTCAGAACAGAGGAAAGCATCTGTAGAGGGCTCTGCTGATTCTGCAGCCTTGGGATTTCTGATGATCTTTCTAGCAAGACCAGCCAGCTCGTGATCTTTCCAGGGCTCAAGGGAAGAGTGCAAATGGGGACTTCATTCTGTAACCTGCCCCCTTCCCTTTCCATACCAGCTCCATCCCACAGCTTGAGCAGCCACGCCTGCATGACTGTGGACACCCTTGCTCACAGTTCCGGGCTGCCCAGGCATGTTTCACTGGTGTCCATACACTCTCTGCAGGACAGACCCAATGAAGCAGCTGCCCGGGCCCTGAAAGGGGGCCCTGGGCTATTTGGGCAAGAGCTCTATGGTTTGGGTACCACAGTAGAGTAGTAGCTCTCAAGGCCACTAAACCTATAAGCGTCCCTAAATCTGCAAGATAAGCATCACATCATACAGCATCACCCTTGTTAGAAATAGAACTTCTCACTTCTCTCAGGCCCTAGGGGGTTGTTGTGGAGCCCAGAATTTGCATTTTTCTCAGTTCCCAGATAATGCTGATTCTGCTGGTCTGGGATCCCACTTTAAGAATCACTAATTGAGATGAGCATGTTCCCTTGGCTCTTTAGATTTCCCCATTTCCCCACCTTGTGGATCAGGCGCCACTGGGGGCCGGGCAAAACAGGGTCCTCCAAAGCACAGGACCCAGAGCAGGGTCTAAGGTGGTACGCACCAGAACCAAGTCACTATTTCTCTCAGCTCCTTTTTGCCCCCACTCCACAGCCACCCCCACATTTTTTTTTACTCTTTCTGCCACATGTACTCTCACTGGGTCTCCAGAACCTCTAACCCCTTAACAGAGGGTCCAAGAAGGTGGCAACTCCGCACAGCTCTCCTACTGACTACATTCCCCACCTGTCTGGACCTGCTCTGGAGCCATGAATCACAGAAATAGCCCAGAGGAGGCATCCGACCTGGGGAGTGCACACACCACCAGCCCCTGTGACCCTGAAGACACTTTGCCTGCTGACCTGGCATCAAAAAGCCTGGCCCTGCCACCATGGCCACCTGTGGGTGGGAAGCCAGCCCTTCACATTCCCTTCCACAAGCCTCCTCTCCCATTAAGTCCTGTGTAAATGAGGGCTGAAGTCCTTTATAAATTGGGGCCGATAGCATCAAATGACCCTCTCTCCCATCCCCCTCCCTAGAAACATGCACTTTTCATTTGGTCTGTGACACTTTTTTTTTTTTTTTTTTAACAACTTGGAAGTGAATCCTAAGCTTTAGGCCTTTAAATTGAAATCAATCAGTAATAAATCATGGGAGTTTTTACTTTGCTTTTAATTTGCATGGACCTGGTTTGTTACAGCTTGGCTCAAACCCAGTTAACTCAGTGTTTGCTGTGTATTAGACGGAGGTACAGACCTTTCAAGTTACAATTGCTGAATTTGTGCTTATCAATTTTCCCAGGTGGGTGGATAGAGGAAGGAGGGGAAGGAGAGGAGAAGGAAGGAACAAACTATCTGCATATTTGAAGAAAAGTCTTCATAAATAGGTCAGCCTTTTTTGAATTAAGAGCAAGTTGGTAAAAGGCTGAGGTGAGGAGACCTCAAACATGCACATCTGGTATGGAATTTGATAAACAATTTTTAAAAAGAAGCAAATGAGGACACGGGGGAAAAAGAACTAATCACTTGCAAGGTAGGCACTATAACACCCATTTTAAATGAGAAAATTGGCCTAGGAAGGTAAAGTCATCAGTGCAGGTCGAAGCCTCAGTGCTTGGCTGGAGGAAGCTAAGAAACACACCAGATCAGAAAGGAAAGGATGCTCAGGGCACCAAACACCGGACACCCGGGAACCTGAGCCCCAGGAGGGCAGCCTCAGCGAGAGACGCGCAGCGGCAGGGAATGTGTCTTGAGGGTCCCCCAGGGCTGTTCCTGCTGGGGCCAGCTCAGCTGGGCCACCCTGCTGAGGGTTTCAGAAAACCCGCAGCTTTATTTGGTTTGGGGCGGGAAGGGCCCGCACTGCATTTTTTCCAAGACATCTCTGAGATATGTAGGCTGCTTGAGGTCCCTCTTCAGAGTCCTTGCGGGATTTTCTGTCACTCGTCGCGCCGAGGGTGCCCCGCGGCCCCAGCTCTCTCAGAGAGCTCCTCCGTGCGCGTCGGGCTCCCAACCTTTGAATGGCCAAGCCTCTGGCAGGCCCGTACCCGCCTCTACCCGCCACCCCGCCACGCGTCCCGCCGCACGTCCTCCGAAAGCGCAGATCTAGGGGTGCGACTAGGCGGTGGCTCAGAGAGCCGAGATGATAGTGGGCTTTCCCACGCCCACTTCCCTAGGTGGAGGGATGGGAGGGGCAGGATCGGCACCCATCTTTACAAAGAAAACTCCAGATGTCTTTGCAGTTAAGCCTTTCCCCCAACCCCCGTCATTTTCGAGCCAACAGCAGCACTGAGCGCTTCTGGGGCGCGCCTTTGCGGCAGGCACGTGCTCAGGGCTTTGATGGGCTCTGTCCCTGAATCCTCACCGCGGGGTGTGAGGCCCGTTCTACCGTTACACTCATTTATAGATGAGGAAACTGGGGTTCTGCGAGGTATCTTCACTTGCTCAATGTCCTGCAGCTAGTGAAGGGCAAGATCTGAAGGTCCTAATTCCTAAGCCCTCCGACCTGCGGCCACGCCCCCTTCCACGGCTCTGATTGGGCGGTGGTGCAAAGAGGGAGGGAGGACACGCGACACACATTCATCACCAGTGCCATCAACTCCCGGCGAACTGGGTTCCCCCGGGATCTTCTCTTTTCTTCCTTTACTAGAAGGAAGAAGATCTCCACGCAGGGATTTCATGGCTAGATTTGGAGTCGCTTGTTCCCTAGATCACTCAGCTTCAACACTGCCCTGAGGTGCCAAAGTCTACAGGTTGGAAATAGAGTCCGGTGTACAGGGTGAGTAAAAATGAGCCACCAGCCCTCTCCCCTGGGGTGTGAAGGCCTCTGAGTACTTCGTGCTCCAACGATTACCCTCTCCTGGGACACAGTAATAACCTAAGCCTCCCCCTGTATTCTTGTCCTGAATCCTGGCCCTGTTGAGATCTGTTGCAAACTGCTGAGCTCACTAAGCATCCTCACTGAGGGGCAGATTCAGGAGGCAGTCCACACAATTCAGCCTCTACTGGGTGCTCTGGCTTGACCATCCAGAATAAAAATCGTAATAGCAAACACTGGTGTAGCAATTACCATCTGCTGTGCATAATCTAAATTCTCATAACTCACTTAAGCCTCAAAACTAACTATGGAAAAGAAAAGGATATCATTACTATGCTCATGTTATGGACCAGAAAACTTAAAATACAGATTGTTGAATAGTAACTTGCCCAAGATACGAAGAGGTAGACATGGCAGTCTGGCTCCAGTATCTGTGCCGTCACCCTGGACATCCCAGCCCTTGAACTCTGTGTTTGGCAGAAACCCTGAGAAGGCTCCTGCTCTTTCACGCAGCCCATGCTTGGGGGAAGGGCATCAATCTCTGGTCTCCTAGAGTAAATCACTTCCTAAACAGCAGAACTGAAGGGATGTTAACAACTGGAGTTTTGAACGAAAACTTACAGGGAAACAATTCTCTCATCTACAAAATGAAGATAACACCAGCTCACAGAGTCACTGAAAGAGGGGCAGCAAATGAGAGAAAGAGTAGGAAAGATATTTATCTGAAGACATGTGCAAATATTGGTTACTACTGACAACATGGAATTAGCACAGGAATGTAGAGTCTAAGAGACATAGATTTGAAACCTGATCTGTGACTTATTGGCTGGGTGACCCTGGATACTCTAGGTCACATAATCTCTCCCAGACTCATATGCCTCATCTGTAAAATGGGAGAACCATCCCCCACTTTGCAGAGTCATTGTAAAGGTCAGAGTCAAGGCACCCATGGCCGGGTGTGCGTGACACACAGAAGCGCCCAGTGAATGCAGTCAATATTGCTATAACTGCCTACATCCAGGTAGGCAGAAGATGCACCTATACTCCTTTTGGCCTTCTTTGAGGAGAGGCAATCCACTTATTTCGGCAGGACTTCCAGAAGTGAATGAAGGAAAGGTGCTGCTGGGCAGAGGGGTAAAGAGAGAAGCACGGACTTCCAGTTCCTTCCTATTCATCTGAGGTCCAGGGAAGTGTAAGGCCCACAGGGGTTGTGGCCTCACCCCCATCACATGGATCCATCTCAGTGCCCCTGTGTCATTATGTCATCCACTACTGAGGTCTCTCACACAACTTCCAGGTGAACAACGAACCTCCAGCCAGAACCTCATCAAGGATAGGTCCCTCCCAGCAGGTTCCCTCCTCTGTGGGCTCAGGGCCAGCGCTAGCCCAGATGCTAATCCATTTGGCTCCCTGGCTGGGCAGATGCAGCCCTGAGAGGCCTGGGGGTTGGTCTCCTTGCCCCACTCCTCACCTCCCACTGTGGAGCCCTTTTGGCAGGGAGGAGGCACGATCTGTCCACAGAGCCAATCTGGGGTGGGGATGAAGGTGACATTCCGGATGTTCTTCACCCGCAAAGGGCCAGGCACATTTGGTGGGGAGATGGGCTGTAGCAATGAATGGCCCCTGAGGCTGAGTGCAGGGCCCAGATGCAGAGCAAGTCGCCTGAGAAAGCCCAGTCAGTGGGCGGGTGTGTGTCTCCTCACCACACACTCACCCGCCCAGCTTCTCTCTGGATCTCTTGGCTTCCTGTGTTTTCTCCAATAGCGTGCCCTGCGTTTCTCAGCTTCTTTCCTCCTTTCAAAGATCAGAGAGGCCCAAGGCGGGTCCTCCACGGAATCTGGAGAGGCCTCTCTAGTCTTTCTCCCAAGCCTGGCAGACAGCGCCCTCCTCCCTGCAGGAAGCCTGGGGCTTGTGAACCCCACAGGATTAAGAGGCCTGGTGGCCCGCCTGGATCCCACAGAGAAATCCTAGTGTTAGTGCACCATGCTCTGGCCCAGCCAGAGGCAAATGAGTGAGGGTGGGAGGGGAGGGAAGGAGAACCCCAGATGCCTCCCAACGGAAGGCAAACCTCGGGGGCCCTCCTAGCCTCAGCACAGCCTTCTGTGGCAATAAGGCCAGGTTCTGGCGGGAGACAAGGACCAGCCCTCTCCCCTGAGCACTGGACACTGCGCAACCCCAGCCGGACTCCCAAGGCACTTCAAGGAGATTTCTTTTGTTTCTCTACGATGAAATGGATTCCTTGTCAAGTGGGGTCCAAGTACTTAGTGCGAAACCTCGTGGCCACGCGTTCTTGAGAGGGGTTCAAGAACCAGTGATTCGAAGCCGAGATCAAGAACACTTCGCGGGGCTCTCTTTTCAGGGCAGTCTCACCCAGGGCTTCCAGAATCTGAATTTGACACCACTGCAGATGAAATCCAAACGGAAGCCCGGTACTATTGCCACAAGCTGTACCCTTCTCTTCCCACCTTTCCGCCGGGTCCCCATGTCCTCCGAAGGTCACTGCCCTTCCCTTGGAGCTGTGCGTGCAGGGCCCGGACCGGGTGATGTGCCAGGGGCCCCAGCAGGGTCACTGGGAGCCCACTGGAGCCACACAGGCCCAGGGTTGGAGGGAAGGAGGAAATGCTGCCGCGAAGCAGCCTTCAGGGGTGGAATACGATCAGGCCTTTCGACTAGAGAGTTTCGAGATCAAAAGTAGAAGAAAAGGTTCCCGTTTTATTTGGTTTCTCCTCCACGACCAGTTCTCGGGTTTGCAGGTGGGGAGAGGGGTTCAAATTGGCGTGTTGTGTGGACAGGAAAGGACTTGAGTGCCCAGGGCTCCTGCGCAAGAGAAACCTCAATGGTGAGCTCTTGAAAGTTTTGGGCCGGGCGCGGCTTCTGAAGGAGGGGTAGTGGAAACTCTGCTCCACTGCGCTCACCTTGGGCTGACTTCCGAACTAACGTCGCAGCAGAATGAGATTCGCGGTGGCAGCTGTGGACCATCGTCTAACATTCAATTTCCCTCCCCACAGGGCGCGGGAGCCACAGTCTACCGGGAAGTGGGATGAGGGCTGGACCGAGGTGCCTGGAAGCCAGATTTGCAAAGCAGGCGCACGGATTTTCGTTGGTTCCTACGTTCTTTAGGGAGGGCAGGGGGGCGTGTAAACCACCGGGATCCCAAAGCCAACCCTCCGCGCTGCTCCTGCCCCCACTTTCTGCTCGGCTCGGTCAGCTAAACCGCTTCCGACTGGGCCAGAGGCCCGCCCTTCTCCTCTCCAGCACGCCCACTACCGCGTCCCTAAGCCGAACTCCGCCCCCAGACCCCCGGGCCGCTGGCGGCGCGGCGCGCGCATCTTCTGGAAAGTCGGACAGTGCGGCCGGGCGCCTGCAGCGACTCACGCCACGCGGACCCAACCCTCGGCCCCCAGCAGCGCTAATGGACTGTCCTGGAAGGCAGAGAACAGCAACCCTGGAACCCATTAGGCCGACGAGGACCTATTTAATTCCTATAAACAGAAGACACCACTTAACCGCCATTGAGCTTAAAAATAAACAGCCAGGGCTTTAAGAGAGGCGGGGGTAGGGTGGGGAGGGGCGGGCAGGGAGGCGGTTGGTGCCAAGCAACGAAAGGACGCGGAGGACCCACGTTCCCGCTAACCACACCTCGCGGCCTCGGCTGGGATACCGTCCCCGGGTCCAGAGAGCAGCGTTTGCCCAGGGTTATTCCATACCCGAGGATTTATTGAACCAATGCCCTTCACTTTACTTAAGAGCCCCCCGGGATTATTGTTGATGCGCTCTGCATCGTTTACTGCTCGCAGCAGTCCTGCCAGGAAACCGTTTTCGTTCTGTCCTATCTCTACCATAACATCTTTCTCCCACCTCTGCGTCCCCTTCTCTTCTCCTTCCCCTGTCGCCGCCCCAGGAAAACGGCACCAATTGCAAGGAGGCGTGCCTCCAGAACCCGGAGAACTCCGACTGGGAAAAAACCCGGTTGCGTTAGGACCACCTCCTGTGCAACGCCCGCGTTCCCTTAGGGTCCAGGCGGCGCGCAAACTCGCAGGTCGCGAGGGGGAGGTTTCCTGTCTTCATTCAGTTTGCGGAACGAGGGATTCTCAAGGCCTGCCGTGGGCTGTGGTTTAGGTAATTTTTGTTTTGTTTTGTTTTGTTTTAATGTGGAGAAAAGACAAGGATGTTTGAGCACGTTTTTCGATCCCCTCCCCCACCGGCAACTCTATCGCGCAAACTCCCAGAGCCCAAGCGCCTCCCGCGCTGGGGAAAACGTTCGGAGTCCTTTTCAAATTAGCCTCCCCTGCAGAGGAAGCTCGCCCTGAATTCTGGCCCCACTTGCACTTTCGCTGCAGAAGGTACTAGGTGTTCCTAACTTACTTGCTAAGGTGGCCCTTGTAAGAGTCTTGTAAGGCAACCCTTAAGACCTTAGGGATGGGGGTGACAGTAACTGATACTTAACAACAAGCCAATGGCTAAGGCGTTTGTGGTTTGTGGCCTTTAAAATGTTTTAATGATTGCAACCAGAAGAGAAGAACAAACTCCTTCTTTAAGGCTTCCTTCCGTCACCCCAGGCCTTTTTCCGGGACCTTCCAGTCCACAGGCCTGATAGAAGATCATGAACCTGGACAGCAGTGCAAACCCCACGCCGGCGCGCACGCGGGCGCGCTCTCACACGCACACTTGAATGCTCAGCAATCCTTTTCCAAGGCTGTTCCCTCTTTCCGGGGAAATAAAGCCTAGATTGGAACCTTCTGCCGGCTTCCTCACTTGGCCGTCTGGTCTGCATTAGTGTTTTTATAAGGGACTCAAACAAATCGAATACAAGGTCACCAAATAATTAACAGTTGCGAATTCCCTCCGTCCCCATTAAAATACTTCCCTGCTTATATTTCATTTTCCGTTTGCCAACGACAACAGGGTCGGGGCAAAAGCGCTTCTGCGTTGATTACGCCACTCTGCGGCCCAGGTCCACCCAGAAACTCGCTGTTTTGCATAAACATGCTGTCCCAGACGAACTTCAATCGCGAGGGAGCTCTGCAGCTCTTAGAATACCCTCCCCGCAGCACGGCTAGCCCAGTTGTCCTGCCCTGCCCCCAGATAATCGCGACCCAGAAGGTAAACCAAGAAGCCAACAATGGGCGGTGGCAAACTTTTCAGCGATTCATTTCTAGGGTGTCAAGTTCCGATGTTCCGATATTCCGATCTCGTTTTTGGTTTTTATCTGTTCCCTACTGCCTCCTTTCTGAAAAGGCTATTCTAACAACAATAACCAGGAAAAAAATTTTTTAGGAGTCTTCTTATTTCCAAATCATCTGGAAACCGAACTCGCAGCAGTATTCCTAGACTCATTTGGTTTCTTCCCAAACCAAGGGGGAGGTTTCTTCCCCCCTTGTTGGAATTATGTGGCACTTCTCACTCCATAAACGGAAAGTCTGAGGTTTGTTTCTCTCTTTCTCTCCCCCTCTATCTCTCAGCCACGTTGAATTCACAGAAGTTCCAACTGTCGGCCTTTCTCAGGCCCCAGGGTTGGGGCCCTAGGGCTCCAGTACCAGCGGCCTTTTAATGGTTCCACCATGCACTAACTGTAATTTCTCTATATCCAACCTGATCCATTCTGATCTTATAACTGCACCAACACACACCTGCACACACTTTCCATCTTTGTGGATTCAAAATCATTTTAAGAGAACAATATGGAGGAATATTTAAAGATCAGGGATAGCAGGGTTTGTGCCTTTCCAGAGAGCACAAAGAGGAAGCAAAGCACAGCACGGATTCGGACCCTCAAATCCAAAGTTCCACTCCAACTCCAAACTGGATCTTAAGAAATCACCGAAGAATATCAGACCAGATGGGAAATCTGCCCATTTTTTTTTAACTTCTGCTTCCTGCCACCATCCTTAGAAACCTCCTCACCCTTTACCCTACCCGTGTAGTGCCATAGTTAAGCATGCAGGATCTAGAATTGGATATGCGCTTCACCCCTCTGTATGACCTTAAGCAACTTGCTTAACTTAACCTCCTTGTCTTCCTTAATTCACCTGTAAAACAGTGATTATAGCACTTTCCCCAGGGGTTGTTGTTAGAATTAAATGAAATAATTCAGGTAACAGATTTTAGCACAGTACTTGGTATGCAGTAAATGCTCAATATATGTTGGTTAGTATTACCCCTGGATGTTTGGAGAGCAAATCGAAAGGAGGGACATTTAGAAAATAAAACTTGCAGTAAGTTCTCCTCTTTGGGTGTGTGTGTGGGGGGGGGAAGGTGGCAAGGGTGAGGTAATAGAGAACGTGCTATCTTTATAGACGCAAAACGCTCTTCATTCACTTCCGACTGATTTTTATCCCTGCTTGCCCACTCTTAATCTCAAGCCTGAGGGGTAACTTTTGAGCTTCCGGGGTTCCCGGGCGAGGAAGGCTATTTACAAATATTGTACGTGAGCAAGGAGTTCTTGCCTCCTGAACAGGCTTCAGAATTCCTTCCATTTTCTTTGCTCCTCCCCCTGAGGGTCCCCAGCTCCGCCAAGCCAAGCCTGCCGCACTCGACGGCGATTTAAACATCCCCGAGGCAAGGCGCCAAGTCAGCGCGGCTGGCCCAGCTCTCGGCTGGCCGCGGCTCTTCCCTCCTTGCCCCGCCATCCACGGGGTGGGGGAGGGGATGTAGGCGGGTTTGGCGCGGTTCAGAGTCCCCACGTGAGAGGGGCGGAAGTCCTCGCGGGGAGCCGGGGATGCGCGGCTGGCGGGTCCCTTCCATCACGGGAGACTAGACACCGTTTGATGTGTTATGACATGAACCCTCAATTAGATCGCTGAGTTGAAACACTCCAATCAGGGGCCCGATGCTAAGCAAGCCCCGGAAGGTCCAGCCCGAGGTCACCGCCGGTGACACATCAAATCAAAATCAGTGAGAGGGAAAGTGAGGCTTTCCCTTTATCAAGCTGGCGCTGTAGCCCGCAACACACCCCCTCCTCTGCGCGCCCCCTCCTGCCTTGGGCTCCGCACTCCTTCACCCCGGAGCGGCGTGCGGCGAGCCGCACAGCCTTCCCAGCCAACTGACTGCCCTTCTTTGCGTTTGCTGGGAACCTGAGAGCGTGGAGGAGACCGTGCCTTCGAAGCTGCGGTCCAAGTGGTCACTCCCCGTCTCCTCTGGCTGGGGACCGCGTTCCAGAGTTGAAGCCGACGTCTGGATCTTGGTCCGGCTAGCCTGGAGACCTTGGCTCGGCAACAGAGGTCCCCTGGGCCTGGGCTCGCAGCCAGTCCCTTTCCCTACCTCCGGCGCCCGGGGACGCCCACCGCGGTGCCGGGGGAGAGGATGCAGCGCCCGCAAGGGTGAAGCGAGCCCGCGTCTGCGCGGGACCTGAACTCCCCAGAGACCTCCCACTCCTGCCTGCACGCCCCAGGCTTCGGTAGACACCTCCGAACAGCCTGCAGGGTCTCTTGGTCCCGTGCCAAACTCGCAGGGTGAAGCTTACGAGTTAGGGGTGCCTGCTTGGGGGAGGGGCGGAGATTCTTGCCACTTCCTTTGGGGAAAAAACTTGCGCCCAACCGCCTGCCAGCCTGGGCCTCCGGGATTCCTTCCCCTGGGGAAAGGCCTCTCGAGCTATTTTCTCTGAGCTTCCTTAGTGTCTCCACTAGGGATGTGCAGGGTAGTCTTTGACTAGAGGAGTAGAGAAGACGGACGGTAAAGACGATTTGGAGGGAGGGAGACAACCGAGGCAGGGCAAAGACTGGAGGGGGGGAGGAGGGGCGAGCTGCGCTGGCAGCACGGAGGTTAGGGATGCAGTTGCAGCACTACGAAGAAGCCGTGCGTATCTGCAAAGGTGACTTTAGTAGTCCTAAAATCACCATAAAATAGCAGGCGTTAATTTGCCGCCCGGACCTTTCAGCAGCTCATGAACCTCTCTGACCTCGGCTGCAGCGGCGAACCGAGCGTGGGCAGGAACCCTGGCCCACAAGGAAGGTGGCTACAAGCGTGGAGGCTGGGGTCTGAAGCCCGGGAAGAGCCCGGGGCTTGGGGGCCTGGGGGCTCTTAGCCTCCTCCGAAAAGCTCGGTGGACGAGCATGTACTCACGGCAGGCGGGGAGGGAGCAGCCCCGTCCGCCTGAACCCTGGCGCTCGCCGGTTCCCGAGTCACCCCACTTTCATTGACCTGGAAGTGGGAGGAAGTGGGAGGCGGGGAAGTGGTCAAAGCCGCGAACCTAAGTCTCTATCCTTAATCTTTTTTTTTTTTTAATCTTCTCCTTCCTTTCTTCATGTCCCCTTCCTCCCCTTTCCCTTTTCTTTCCTTCATCTCCCTTCCTTTCCTGTCTCCTTCCACGTTATTGTCTCCCCTCTTTAGGAGCTGAGTTCCTGGCGCCTGTGGATCCCTCCTCAGTTTCTGGGACCAAGGGGAGCTCGAGGTTCTCTCGGAGGCACTCACCGCGCGGACGAACGCGGGTGGCAAGGAGTGGGTGCAGGAGTTTCCGAAGGCGCCCACTCTTGCACCCACGCCCTCAGAGGGGACCAGGGACAGGGACCCTGGGAGCTCAGAGAGAGGAGCGATGCCTGGCTAGAAAGGTGGATGTGCATATCCATGCACCCATATGAATTAACTACCAACAAATCCCTGGACTTAGTTGCCCTGCCCCTGCCCCGTCCTGCCGGTTGCTGCCCCTGCCTTAGCAGAAACTACTCGCTGGCCGTCTCGCAGCGGTGAGCGCGCTGGAGGAGCAAAAAACGCCTGAGGGCGCGGGGCTCCTGCCGGGCTGATGATCCCCACATCCAGTGCAGGGAAGGGCTGAGAACCCGTGCAGCGGCTGGGTCAGGGCATTGCCCAATGCAGTTCGCGGACTTGTTCCTCGGACCGCGGGACTTGCATCTGCCGGCTTTTCCCCCCCCCCCGTCGGGTGGGGGCTCGGGACCTTCCAACCCCCCCCCCTGCCCCCTGTCCCCCCCCCCCCCACCCCGCCCCGGCCCGGTCGGCCACGGCAGCTCAGGCCTTGTACCGCGCTCCGCGCACAACCCGAGACCCCGTGGCAAGTGTGCCCTCAGTCCCCGCCACGGACCCTCTCCAGACCCAGTCATTTGCCTGCCACCTCCCGTCCTCCACGCTTCCTCCACCAGCCACCAGACGAGCGGCCACCGAGCTGCTTTCTGCAAAAGACAAGAGAAAGAAGGAAGGAAGGGAGAAAGGAAGGAAAGGAAAGAAGGAAGCGAGGAAGGGAGGATTGCAAACTGGAATAAAATCTGCAGCCGCAATCAGAAACTTACTGGGCTTGAGAAAAACAATTTAAGAAAAGAACGGGGGGAGGTGTCCAGAGCAGGAAGGGAATTCACAAATGTAGCCTCCTGCCAGAGCCGGAGCAGTGCCGTGGCTGCGGAGCTCCAGGGAGAGAGGCGTGGGGCATCTTCTTTGCCACTTACCTAGTCCCCTGTCTACAAAGCTAGTGATCGTATTAGCCGACTTGGAAGACTGGAAAAAGCTGGCATTGATGCCCAGCTTCTCGGCGATGGAGTAAGTCCTGTAAATTGACAGCATGTACTCGTGGGGCACCACGCGCGGGCCCCTGCCGGGAGGCTCCTGCGCTTGGGGCTGCTGCGGCGGCCGCCGCCGGGGCTCATCCTGTGGCCGCGGTCCTGGCTCGTGGCGCTCCAGGGGCGCCCGGGCCGTGGTACTACTGTCTCGTGGCGCCCGCGGCATCTTCCCTTCCTTGCGACTTCGCATTCCCTTGGCAGAGCCCAGCTCCGCGGACGACGAGGAGGAGGAGATGGAAGCCTGCTGGAAACCGGGCAAATCCCACAGGAAACTGATGAGGAAGACGGCCGACAGCAGGACTCTAGGAGTATCCATGGCGAGCGAGTGGCAGCGTCTCCCGGAGAGGCGGCGGCGCAGGGCGCGAGGGGCACGGAGCGGCTGGACAGCGGCCGGGGCCCGGCTCCTCGCGCGGACTCCGAGTGCAAGGAGCCGGGTCCCAGCCACACAAACTCCGGCCCTGCCACGCCCCCTCCCGCCCCTCGCCGGGAGGGGAGGGGAAGGAGGGGAGGGGAGGGGAGAGGAGGGGAGCGGAGGGTGGGAGGAGAGGCGGGTGGTGCGGCCAGGAGGTGTAGGGGAGAGGGGCCGCCGTGTGTCGGTGTGGCTGGGAGGCGCAGCGCCCCCGCGGGACGCGCGCGGGGTTGCCGGGCGGCGTGCGCAGAGCGGGCCCAGAGCGCTGGGCGGGGGAAGGCGGGCGCGGTAGCCCGGCGGCGGGGAGGCCGGGAGCATCCACAGCGCCAGAGTCCCCCGAGCACTGTCCGAAGCTCGGTCCCCCCGGGGCGCCGCGCGGGCCCTAGGGCCTCGCCGGTCGCCTCCACTGTCCGGGGAGCGTGCAGCCCGGGAGGAGGGAAGCGGCGGCGGCGTCCCCCAGAGACGGCTCCCGGCCGGCGCCTCTGCAGCGGACTGCGCTCTGGCTCCGGGTGGTGGTGGTACCGTCTTTCCTCGGCCCCAACCTCCAGGCCGGCAGTTCACTGCCTTCAGGGGCCAGCCCGGGGCCAGCGAAGCCTCGCCGCGTCCCAGGCGCAGGGCCCAGCCCCGAACAGCCCCATTCTCTCGGTGGGGTACCGCTCTCCACAAAGACAGGGCGTCTGTTCCCGACCCTCGAGGTCAGGCAAAGGCCACGAGTCTTTAGAGTCTGGATGGATGCTAAAAGCTGCCGCGCTCTACTGCAGGCCCCAGCCTCTCTTCTCGCAGTCCCCAGCCTCTTCTGACGCTGGCTTTAGCCGGTTCTTTTCTCCTCGGTCTGCTCCCCGGTTCCTCTTTCCTCTCGCGGCCTGGCCCCCGCCTCCACGGCATCCCCATTTTCTTTCTCTTCTTGCCCTCCCGCCTTCAATCCTTTCTCCTTCCCTAAGTTCCTTCTGCATTCCAATCCCCCTTTCCCCAGCCTGCTTTTCTTCGCACATTTCCCTCCCATCTCTGCCCTCCCACCCTCTCCCCCCGCCGCCTCCCCCTCCTCTTTCAGTGGACCCCTCCCTTTGCAGCTCTTCCCCAATCTGTTTCTCTTCAGCCCAGCCTCGCCCCATCACGAGTTTCCTTTATCTGTCCCCAGATTCCCCGTGCGTGTCTTCCCCGCCCACTGCCTCGTTCACTCCCGGGCCTGAGCGCTGGAAGTCAAGGCGGAGGGCCGCTTCTCTCCCACAGTGCTCTGTGCCCTGGAATGCTAGGGACGTAGAGTCTCCTTGTGCATTTATTGGGTGTCCCGCCACCAACCGCAAAATGCTCTCCTTTGTCTCCCTACAGCTCTGTGAAGTTGGCCTTACTATTTTCACTTTCACAGATTTAAAAAATGAGACAGACAGGGGATGAGTGACTTTTCCAATGACACTCAGCCCAGAGGACATGCAGCCAGGGACAGAACCCACAGCCAGGACCCCAAATCCAGGGTTTCCATTCCAGCATAGAAGAATTGCTCGCCCACCCAGTATCTCTCATTCTTTTTTTTTTATATTTTATTTATTTATTTGTTTATTTATTTATTTATTTGACAGAGAGACAGAGAGCACAAGTAGGCAGAGGGGCAGGCAGTGGGAGAGGGAGAAGCAGGCTCCCCGCTTGAGCAGGGAGCCCTAGGTGAGGCTCCATCCCAGGACCCCAGGATCATGACCTGAGCGGAAGGCAGAGGCTTAACCAACTGAGCCACCCAGGCACCCCAGTATCTCTCATTCTTGACTTTTTCTTTTCTTTATGGTTTTATTTGCTCTCAGATGATTTCCTCCCACACTGCTTTTTATGTGTGTGTTCCCAATCTTCTGTTCCCCTCTCACTGTTGCTTTTCCCTGCCTTTTTCTGTCCCTGCACTGTCCACTCACCTGACTGCAAGGGGATGAAGTTGCACATCCCCGCTCTCTTCATGCTTTAACTGCCTTAAGGTCTAGGCTATGCCTTCCGTCCTGGATACTAGGCCTCCTCCAGGGCATGGCAAACACCTAAGAGAACCTGTGTATTGGCGGGGTTGTAAGCCCTTTACATATATCATTTCATTTAATCTTCAAAACAGTCTTATAAGGGCTGTACTATCCCTATTTTACAGGTAGGGAAACTGAGGCCCAAGGTCACAGAACTGCTCCAGAATCTGCCGGCTGCTCTCTTCCTCCTCTCCTCCACAGATGCCCCATGGCCCTATCCCAATCCCATATATATCCCCTAGTTTTGATTTCATAATTGTCAGGTTCCTACCTTTAAACTCAAAGGTGCTTTACCATAGCCTTATCTTCTTCCCTCTCTCTGTGCTTTAAAATTTTTTATTATTTACTAAATAACAACATAAAAGGAAATGGAACTGAAACGGGACAAACTTGTTTCTCAGATTCTTGCCACTCCAACAAATCACCAAATCAAAATGTTTTTACCTTTATGGGTTCCCTTCCATTCCTTCTTTATTTGTCATGCCCATGGTTTTCCTATCCTTGCAATCTAGGGATAGATACCTTGCTGTATCCTGGCCTGTCACTTAATACGACGCCCAAAGCATGTCTGCTGGCCCTTCTTTTCATTTTTTTGGCTTGGTTTTGTATCACTGCCAAGTCTATTGTCCTCGACACCTCTCCTCTGTGCCTTTCTGCCCCTCTTTGCAAGTCTTCACCACCTCCCTCCTGGCCTGTGCAGGCCACCTCTTCAAAACCACAGGCTCAAAACTCATTGCTTACCAGCACAAACCACGTCGCCCCTTCTGCCTACCTGTCACCCCTGAGATGCACGTGGTCTAGCCGGGCCTGCCCGGCTTCTGGCTTCTTACATCCGCCTCTCCTGTGTCATCCAGGAGAGGCTTCCTCCTTGTGGTCTCTCTCCATCCCTTCCCTCGGGGAAATGAACACTTGTGGTTTGTGTTATCAGTGTTTTAATTTCTATCAGTATGGAGTCTGGTTCATGATGATTCATGGTTTCAGACCCCCCATCCAATAGGAATGTTCCTGCCTGCCACTGCAGCCCAGCATGTTCTCTCTTCATTTGCTCACAGCAATCATTATCAGCTACAAGTTATCGGTAAACAGGAAACAAAGTAATGAGCCTATTTGCTGTGGCTTGGGATCTCTCAGCACACTAGATGGAGTGGTGTGTTAGCGTAAATGACACTGGGACAGGGACCACAAAGGATGTGGTCTGTCTTCCCGGCTCCAGGATTCCCCCAGGGCGGATATCCCTCCCTTTCATTGCTACCAGCCTCTGGTCTAGGCAAGGAAATTGCACTGTCTCCCAGGTGAGCAAACAAACAGCGGCTGGGCCCAAGGCCGAAATTCTAGTCAGTTGGTCCAGTCAGGACTGGGAGGCAAGTCTTTCTGACTTAAATATTTCCAATGTCGTGACAATGATCCACAGTAATGTATAAAGCCTTATCTCTTCCTCCCTCATGGATATGTTTCAAATAGGAATTCACCCCAGTGTTAACGAGGCCATGCCAAGGCCTTTGCTCTGTGCCCGCGTGTGTGCGCGCGCGCGTGTGTGTGCGTGCACGCACGCGCATGGGTGCGTTAAAAATAAAGATACAGAGAAAAAACTACAAGTGAACATATGTTGTCAGATCTTCTCACAACAGTTTGAGAATTTGAACTAGTATATAGAATTTAAATTTTCAGTCCAGTCTTTGATTCTCTCATAAGTTCTTCAGTAGTTTCACCTATGAAGAACCTAAAAAAAAAGGCTAAGGGGTTCTTGAGCTGAACGAGGTCGGCCAGGTTGGCCGTACGCACCAGGGCAGCTTCCCCCCCGCATTCTGTGCTCGGATAGCTCTTTCCCCCCACACAGAAGGCAGCAGGAACAGCTGTGCAGTATGGTATGTCCTGCCCCCCTGTGGACAACGACGGAGTTACCTGCCAAGAACCAAACGCGCGCTGGAGGGGGAATGTTTACAGGAGCTTGGCAAGATGAACAAGGGAGAGTGACATCCATTAGCATGATTTTAAGAAACTAGAGAGTCACAAATGAGGTGTGTGGAGCATTCGACAACAAAACAACCATACATGAGAGATATGTGTGCCCAGAAATATTGGACCCAAAGAAAATAGAATTGTCCTGTTCCTATCTGAAATCCGTGCTGCTACTATCTTCAAGTTATTATTTCATAGTTACCCAGGGAGAAAGATTCTCTTAAAGAAATAAAGGAGTTTATCTCTTTTATTATGTCACGTTTCATTCAAGTGCCAGTCGAAAGGCAACTTTTATAAAAGTGAGTGAAGAAATCTGACTTTTTGTGCGCGCCTTCCCCACAGGGGAGGCGACGGGTTCTGGGAATATAGTCTAGTGACATATTTGCACAAATGAAATAACTGCTTTTGTTTGAGGTACCATCTTCAGAAAGTCCTAGTTAAAATACAAATGTTCTTGAGTAGGGTCCCCATTCATAGTTTATGACCACCGTTACACTATTCTGAATAAACTGATAAAAGTGGTGATCTGATAAGACTAGCTAGGCTCACCTATGTGGACCAAGAGAAATGAGACTTAAGACTGGTAGATATTGCTTAATAGAAAGCAAATGACAGAAAGGACCCAAGCAGTGGGTTTAAAACTCTGAGGAGGAGACCAACTAGCCAAACGGGCAGGGCTCATGATGCCCATCCTTACTCCACCCTAAGCAGCCCTGCTCTTATGGTTTTGACATTTTCATAAAATTTCATCTGCAGACAAGATCCCTCCAAAAGGACAAAAGAAGCCATTGGCTTAGAGTATTGGGCCATGTTCCTCAAAGAAAGTGGAAAATGTAGCAGCAGGAAGAAAGGTAAGGACTCTGCCTTAGAAAAGCAGGAGATAAGACAAAACAAAAACAAAGGAAACACTAAACAACAACAACAGCAACCAAACACCGCTGAGGGAAGGGTGCGCAGAAGCTACCACTTCTCCTTCACAGCTCAGACTGGGAGCTACCAGCTCTGTAATCTTTCCTGCTTTCCTCTGTTTATACTGAGACTGATAATTCCATTTCCTCTGTTTCCTTGCTTGTTGGCTTTGGCACTCCCAGTCTTTCACAGCAGGACTTACAAACAAGTTAAATGAAATGGAATGAAGAGTAGTGCCCGATGATCTAATACTCACAAGCTCTCTGGGCCTCGGTTTCCCCACTCCACCAGCTGCCTCCAACTTGGTGCCATGCCTACCACCAGTATGACAGTACTGAGATTGGCAGGGAATGGTGACTTTGGGTTCTGAATATTGAAAGAAGCACGAAGACCCATTGGGGCATCTGATCAACCCAATCACTGCTCTCCTTTGGGGACACCACAGGGCATGTAGATGTCCAACCATATTGTAGTTTGTCAATACCAGTAGTTCTCGAGGGGACTCCCCTGGACCAGCAGCATCAACATCACCCTGAACCTCATTAGAAATGCAAATTCCTAGGCCTTACCCCAGATCTACTGAATCAGAAACTCTGGGGCTGAGACCCAGCCACTGACAGGTCCACAAGCCCTCAGGGGATTCTGAGGCATGCTGGGGTTTGAGAACCTTTGGTCTGCGCCCTGAGATAGGGGTAATCTACCTGCCAAGAACTTCAAGAAATGCTTTGATTTTTAAGAGGGAGCTGTAAAGGAAATGCATAGTATGCAATTTTATTCTCAAATTAGTGATTCTTATTCCTAATGAGCAAATAATTTTCATTCCCCATGCGAACCAGGTGTATTTAATTGCCTACAGGGCTAGCAGGCCAAATGTGCCTCATCTGGTCAGATCTCTCAAAGCAAGCAGGGTTGGGCCTGTTTGGAACCTGGAAGGGAGACAAAAACAGCATCAGAATGAAACGGGCCGTAGACATCTTATGTACTATGGATGTGAAAGAAGGAGGAGGGGGTTGGAGCTGATGGTTCTGATCCCAGTTCTGTCTCACTCTCTAGCTACATGAACCCAGAATCTTCTAACTCAACTTTTGTCCCCTCCGATGGAGGTGAAAATCCATGCCTCTAGGTTTTTTATGCAGCTTACACATACAACAGCATATGTAAATTTTTATTACAGATGTTTAGTAACTAGAGTGGTTGTTAATTACTTGAGAATTTGGATTTTTTAAGTATCAAAGAATTCTCTGTTAATTTTAGTAGTTCTCACTCTTTATACATTTGCTCTGAAATTACATCTTAAAACTTCAGTCTAACTAGCTTTCATATCCTCTTAAGAATTTCTTTTTGTTAAGTAACTCCTCTCAAAAGGCTAAATTTGTTTGACATAGTGAGCTTTTACTGTATCTCACTGTGAATTTGTGGCAACACTTCTCTTCTGTAATGATTCGACATGTTTTATGTTTGTCCAAATATTCTAGATTAAAAACACATTGCAGTTTGCTAATAGGTATTGGGATACTTAAACTGAGCAGACAAAGTGCCTTTCTCAAATGAGCGTAGAGGATGCTTATAAGAGTAAAGGTGATTAAATTCTAAGGATGATTTGATCCTTGCCAAATCTTGCATAGAAAATTACAATTACATAGGAAATTGTCTTTCCTGTTTAGGATCAGATTTGGTTTTAAAAATTACTACCAACTTTGTAAACATTAAAATAGAAGCAATAAAGATGTGAAATTTCACACAGGGGATCTACAATATTTGGATAATTATAAGCATATGGCTACTTTACATGAGATCTCTGTTAAAAGTGTATTTACTAGGGCTCTGGGAAAACAAAGGTTCTCAAATTCAGGGTTTATTTACACGCACTGAGAACGTCACATTTACTATCAATTTATCATAATCTATTGTTGCTTCAGAACTCTAAATAGTATTAGCTACATGATTGCAGTATCTATTGGCTATTGCTCTCTTGTCTGTTTGTTGACATGCCAGGTTTAACCTGTAAAAGAAATTGCAAAGAACAACTACTCCATCAAAAGTGGTGAATGCTTTCTCAAGCATTTTAGAAACAATTCCATATATTTTATGTTAATATTTAGGGCATGAACCTACACTGACTAGTTTCAATATATTCTACTCAAATAGAAATGATTGATGTAACTATTTACTTTTGTGGACTTCTTAAAAACAATACTCCCGTGTCTCTGTGTCTAGGAATCACTAAAAATAAAGACAAAGGATTAATTCAATGAACACTTTAAATCTGAGAAATGGTTGAAATTTCATTTTGAAATTGATAAATATGGGATTTAAGGTTTGAACAGGCAGTGTAAGCCCTACCTTTCCTCAAAGAGACTTCTCTCCATAATTTTGCTTCTTAAATGCTGAGATTATGAACTGTCACAGTTACAAAAAGAAAGAAAGAAAGAAAGAAAGAAATGTCACGTTTATAATGAATTGGTCTTAAAAAAAAAAAAAAAAAGCAGAGACAGAAAGTAGAATAGTAGTTGCCAAAGGCTTGGGTGGGGTTGAGGGGTCGGGGTGGGAATGGGGAGTTAGTGTTTAATGGATACAAAGTTTCAGTTTGGGAAGATGAGAATGTTCTGGAGTTGGATGGCAGTGATGATTGCACTACAACATGAATATACTTAATGCCACTGAATTGTACATTTTAAAAGGGCTAAAATGGCCAATTTTCATGTTGTGTGTATTTACCACAATGAAAAAAGTACAAAGATTTAATAAGACAATTCAAGAAATGCCCACTTGTAAAATAATAATTTTAAAGACAGAAATTTCTAGACAACTTTGTTGACAATTTTGGCTTTTTAACCCCTTTGCGCCACCTCTGTTAAGAAGCATAACTGAGGGGGCGCCTGGGTGGCTCAGTTGGTTAAGCGACTGCTTTCGGCTCAGGTCATGATCCTGGAGTCCCTGGATCGAGTCCCGCATATGGCTCCCTGCTCGGCAGGGAGGCTGCTTCTCCCTCTGGCCCTCCCCCCTCTCATGTGCTCTCTCTCTCTCATTCTCTCTGTCTCAAATAAATAAATAAAATCTTAAAAAAAAAAAAAAAGAAGCATAACTGAGGGTTAGTTTATACCTATCCACACAAAGGTCAAATGGAAAACTCATACAGTCCTTTGGGGATTAAAATCCATCTCTTCTTCACCTCTCCAACGATATCATGTGAACCATCCTCAGTTCCTCTCATTTTTTTCCTCGTATAATATCCTTTCAGTTCGCCTTCAGTTCCCACTTTCCTGACTCCTTGAGACTTTGAGATCACAGCATCCTTCAGAGTATGCTCTTCCTGCTCAGGGACTGGCTCTCATTGTCTCCAGCCTGGTCCCTTATCCTCTCCCTTCTTGCCCCTGCCACCTCCCATCCCACCACTCTTCTTATTCCTCTCCTTTAACCAGCTACAATTTGGGACTGAAGCACATTTAAAAACTTTGCTTTCACGTTGATCCTAATTTAAGCACCAAGTGAATTGAACCTTATACTTTCCTCCTTAAAAAAACCCCAAACCCTACCACTTGGAACTAATCTACTTTTCTTTTTATTTAAATGTGTCCCTTGATAGATTTATTTTCCCACAGTGGCCCTAATGGAGGGGGGGAACCCTATCTCCCCATAAGGATTTTATTATTTGATATTTGTTTAAATATAGCATCAAATAAATACTGACTCCTTCCCTGTGGGGGGCACTTTTACGATTGTGTGGAGGCAACACTATGATTCCCTTGCTGTATTTTTTTTTTTTTGGAGGTTTAAATGGCTGCCATGGATTGTTTGACCCTCTCTTAGAAGTTAGTTCATATTTAAGCAATATTAGGCCATATCCAATGTGCCAAGAATATCACTGTAGGAGTGTAACACAATAGTACCTGGAAGGATCATTTTAATGCTAAAGGTCTTTTCAAGAGGCATGTTGGCTTCTCCCGGGGTTCAAGGCCTGTGACAGTTCAGCCTCAACTTTGCCTTCCGCCACTCCTGAGTGCACGCCTGGCAGTGGTGTTGACATATGTTCCAGATTCTTCTGGACCTGCCTACGTCCTCTCTAACATCTTAGCTGTAACCGGCATGTTTGATGGTGCCGGCCTCACCACAGCTTCTGGTGTGTCCTGGGAGGGGCAGGGGGGCTGTGCTATATGTGGGTATGAAAGACAAAGGAAGAACCCTCCTTGGGTGATTTTATCAACTTGCCTGCCTTCCATGTTCTCTGACCACTTCCACACACACACCTCTTGCTGGAGTAAGAAGCATTGGTTGGGGTTTGTCTTACAGAAGCCATAATTCTCTACGGCCATATAACACAGAACTTTTCCCAAGGAGCCACAGGGAGGATCATGTGGGGAGACTCACTTTTGAGGAACTCTGAGCCACCGTGACAGGGAGAATCCTAGAAACTCAGATTTGAGCAAGGCCTGGGAGATCACCCAGGTTCATTTGCCCCGGATAAGAGGTATAGAAGAATGTCCAGGCTGCCCAGGCACAGATCCTGGCTCTAGCGTTGTAGGTCTACGGGCTCAGCACAGCACATAACTTTCCAGGTCCTGACTTTGGGCTACAATGTGGGGTCAATGTAGCATCAAACTCACAGGTTTGCAGTGCGGTTAAGTGAATTAATTCATGTAAAACACTTAGAATAATGCCTGGCACATAGAAATACCTTAACTATTAATAGTATTATTTTATAGACAAGAGAAATGAGGGTGAGTTGGATCCTGTACAGGGCTCTCACATTTGGTGGCAAAGCTGGGACCAGACCTGGGTTGAAAACCCTTGTCCTCCTGACCCCCATGTAACCAGGTAAGAGAAGGGTGAATGCCCCTTCATGAAGTTCATAGTGATTTATTTTTAAGGATGGTTAAAAAGATCAGAAAGAAGACTGATCAGAGAGCGGAGATTCTTACTAACCTTCTAATCATTTTCCAGGCATGCCATATTAAAAACAAATGGACAGTTTTACTATGGTGACCTAGTGCCTAGTGGTCTAGATTGCAGTATTTTACTGTGGGTGCTGCTATCAGAGCAATGAATAATGACCAGCAGTTTTTTAATTGAAAGAATGGAATGGAACCAGAATAGAATAGAATAGAATAGAATAGAATAGAATAGAATAGAATAGAATAGAATAGAATAGAATAGAATAGAA
>NC_058406.1:148314015-148342865 GCF_002201575.2 Neomonachus schauinslandi
AATAGAATAGAATAGAATAGAATAGAATAGAATAGAATAGAATAGAAGGCTCCTGGGTGGCTCAGCCGGTTTAGCGTCTGCCTTCAGCTCAGGTCATGATCCCAGGGTCCTGATCAGCCTCCCTGCTCAGCGGGGAATCTGCTTCTCCCTCTCCTCCCCCTGCTCATGCTCTCTCTCTCTCTCTCACTCTTGCTCTCTCAAATAAACAAATAAAATCTTAAAAAAACAGAATAGAATAGATCAGAATTCCTGTGCATAGCACAAATACTCTCTTAGAAAACTTTTAGTTGAGGGGCGTGTACGTATGTTCATGTGGGTGTGTGTTGCGGGTTGACCCCATAAAATACTAAGGGATGCAGTTGACGTTTAAAAAAACAAACAAACCCATTTCTGTAGAAAGGTTCTCTCACACTGTTGCGCATGGTGTCTAGTTAGAAAATAAGAAACCGGTGAGTAATCACAACCTCCTTGATTCTTTTGGAATAAAAGTCTCCATCAGCAAAAGCACTTTCTGCTCATTTCTGTGCCTGCGTGCCCACCCCCTGCAGTGATGTCAGTCATCCCAGGTGGAAGAACCAAGAACCGGGAGAAAACTGGAGGGAAGCAGCAGTGGGCGGCACGAGGGTGCTGCCCGTCACTGCTGCCGTTCTCCGGAAACCCTGACCATGGCCGCCGCATTTCCCCGAGGACAGGTTGCACTGGCCACAAAACTGATGGCTGAAAAAATATGAAAGGCATCAGCTCAAATGGAAGAAGGATTAAAAGCGGAGTCAGTGGCCCCGATGACAGACTTCACACAAGGAAGCCCGTTAGATGAGCTGATGCTCCCTTAAAAGTCGTCTGCAAAATGTGCAAAGTGACAAAGTGTTTACAGAATCCCTAGTACCACCAGCTAGGTTTATCTTTAACAAATCACTCCGATTAGTCTGTAATTACCACAGTCCTGTGGTTATCTTTCTTGCATGGCTGGAGATTGAAACAACAACAACAACAACAACAACACGGAAACAGGCCAATTAATTCAAGCTGCCATTCTGCCCCACAAAGAGCTCTTCGCGGCCACTGTGCAGTGTCATTATTTCGTTTGAGACTCTTTCATAAAACTCAAATACATAGAAAGCAAACCTAACCCGATGATTCCTCACTCTCTCCCTCGCTCCCATCAAATCACTGTTTTTGGAATTTATTAATTTAGAAAAACTCAATCCATGCCATTTATTCTCACGGGACACCAACGTACTTTGAATGTTTATAAGGAAATGAATTAAAAAGCCTGCGGGAAACCCTAGCAGAGTCTGAGAGATGGTGGGGGTGTGACACACAGGCCAGCCATCCGGGTGCTGGTGCACCTTGCTGCCATGTGGGGGCATCCTTTCTTTAATAGTTAACCTTAAAATATCTAGAGCCTGCATCTTATATAAGAAAACTAGCATCCTTCCTGTTCCTGACATTTCTCGGGGTTCTTGGAAGAGTATGTTTCCCCCAGCTTCCTGTTATTCCAATATCCTATTTATGCTGAATTCTCACCGCTTTCTGTCCTCCTGTGACTGTCTCTTGCCATCTTGCGTTGAATATCATCCTGTGACCTCGGCTTTCCCACAGCACACAAGGATGCCGCATCTGGCAGGCTGGTACTAAAGGTGTGGAGAAGTTAGACGGCCACATGGTCCACAAGACGACATATAAAGCAACATCAGATGTCTTTGTTCTTAAAGGGTCCTCATTTGGTCTCACCTCGGAGGCCTTCCCTCTGACCGTCGCTCCTCGCCATCCCCCTGGTCTCTGCCACTTCCCTCATCCATCTCCCCCTTTCCCCAGATAGTCCTGGGAATCTCAGGATCCCATTTTATTATATAAATCAAATCAACTCCTGTTTCTTCCCTTCCTGGTGCTCAAAAGATGTGAGGCGCGTTACAATGCCTTGCAAAAAGACAAAGTCAACCACGATGGTCAGCCTCCATTCGTTACACAGAGAAGCCTGCAGACAAGTGGACACTGAAGCTTATGTTTCTTTGAATCAGGCTACATTCTTGGGTGAGGCATGCTTACCCTGATCTGAAACATGCTGCCCAAACTTTAAGAGCAGAAACAATATTGATTTTGCCAAAATTGGCTTCTCATCGCATTTTTCCTCTCCTTGCTATTATGCAAGGAGAGGAATTAATTTCATTTATTAAGTTTTCTTGACTCAGAAACTGATTTTTTAAAAAGATTTCTTTTTTTTTTTTTTTTGATTTTTTAAAAAGATTTCTTTATTTATTTGAGAGAAAGAGACAGAGATAGCAACAGAAATAGCGAGAGAGAGCACGAACGGGGAGGGGAGGGAGAAGCAGTCTCCCTGACCTGAGCCCAAGGCAGACGCTTAACCGACTGAGCCACCCAGGTGCCCCAGAAACTGATTTTTAAAACACGTGACCTTAGAGTTTGTACAAACTGACCATACTGAAGGAATTTTCTGAGCAAGGGAAGATGTGCTCAGATTTCCAGGATTCTTCCGTGCTACATTTTATTGTTACTCCCGTTGGTAATACATAAAATCAGTGCATGTCAGCCCCTACGGGTGGGAAGAGCCTCCCAGAAGTTTCTCCTCACTGTGGGCCACATCCTACATGTGAGCTAGTTGGTGTCGAGCTTGCAGAGCCCCAATCGCTCCAGACTATGGGGACCTTGTAATGGAAGGCTTTGCACACCCCTACAGTTGGAGTGTGCTCACTGCCTCACGGAGCCTGATCCCTAGATGCCTCATGATGAATCTGTGTGGAATGAATGAGTGCACGATTAGGTGTGGAACTATTGAAGGAGAAACCACCTTTAACCCTCCCTAGGTTCGTTTCCTAGGTTCCTGGGACATTGTTTACATCCCAGTCCTCATCCATCAGACAGCGATGACATTTTACATGTATTTATCTCCCACAAGACGACAAACAGCCCCAGGGCAAAGGGCCACACTGAATTCATCTCCTATGGGGCACCTATGGGACTCAGTGGCAAATAGCCAGTAATTAAATGAATGATGAATGAATACACAGAGTATGAATTACGAATTTTTTTTCTTTTCTCTTAAGTTTTTATTTTAATTCATTAGTTACCATACAGTGTGATATTAGTTTCAGGTGTACAATATAGTGATTCAACCCTTCCATACACCACCTGGTGCTCATCAGGACAGGTGCATTTCTTATGAATTACACATTTTTAAAAATGTGTTTTTATTATTTTCAAAACCATAACCACTACCAGTGTTTCCAAGTGAATGCCCTGCTGAGACCAGCTTTTATGGACCCGTGAGACTCATTTATAAGTTCAGTCTATTTACACACAATGGGCCGTGGACCAAGGGCTTTGATCACACACCCTCACTCCCCACCCCAAAATCTTCTTTACAGTTTTTATTCACTTGCCAAGCACTTTCTCCATAAGCCTAGTCTGGCTCAGGCCAGATTCAAAAAGGTGACAGACTCCCAGTGGAAGACCCAGATGGCTGTGTATTGTCCCCTGTGATGGGCTATTTGCCAATGGAAGCTCTGGGAAAAATACTGGACAAGGGGTGGCCTGAGGAGAGCTGTGGTTCTATGAGTGAGGAGGAGGACCTACCACTGGTTTTCAGACGAGTGATGTGCAAAACCTGGAAAGGCTTCTCACTGAGATTATTTAAAAGATTTCCTCTTATGCTGTACACCTTCCACTTACAGTACTATATGTCAATTACGTAGTGATAAAACGGAAACAAGCCTTCCTCATCCTTCATAGAAGGCCCCGTGCTTCTCATGCCCAAAATCACTATTATTTGCCCCTATGCTTGGAATTATCAGGCCCTTGGAAACCATTTAAACCATAGTTTAGACCAGTTGCTTATTCACACTGAGGTTGGGCGGAAAGGAATGGAGGAGGTTCTGTCCTACTTTATTGTTGGTCACCTAAATTCACAGCAAAGAGCCAAGTACTGGCTCTAAAATGGATCTAGGGGCGCCTGGGTGGCTCAATCGGTTAAGCATCAGCCTTTGGCCCAGGTCACGATCCGGGGGTCCTGGGATGGAGCCCCACATTGGGCTCCTTGCTCAGCGGGGAGTCTGCTTCTCCTTTTCCCTCTGCCTCTCCCCCCACCCCCACCCACCCGCTTGTGCTCTCTCTCTCGCTCACTCTCTCTCTCAAATAAATAAAATCTAAATAAAATAAAAAATATAAAATAAAATAAAATAAAATAAATCTAAAATCCTGGGTGTTATTTCACCACCACACACCTGTCGGGTTCTTACTCAGATCAGCACAGCGACAAGAATCCAGAAACCGGGCTAATGGCGCCCTCTGGTGTTCAGACAGCATCGTGAACCTTTTTCATGCTGGGAGCTCGGGGCAGGGGCAAGGCCATGTTACTTAAGGCCTCCAGGAAAGCAACAGTCTTGGATACACCTTGATGGTTCTGTTCTTGGCAACTGCTGCCCTGGAAACTCGGCCTGGTAGCCCTGGGAATTTGCTGGCTGTGAGGAGTTTGATCAAACCAGCCTCCTTTTATGTTTAAAAATATAGAATGTCACCCTCCTCCTCCCACTGGGGAGAACGGTGTGGTCCCACACTCAGTGTGTCCCCCATATGCAGACGGAGCAGAGGGAGAGGAAAATGTGTGAGGGGTGCGCCACGCTGTTGGGTAAAGGATGGTTGAACACGTGGACACTGGGACCAGGGTGGCGTGGGGGTGGGGAGAGAAGAACGCACCACGGAGGGGCCACCGCTATGTTCCGGCCTCCGGGTGTCTGCACAGCCTGACTTCCTCCCACCCGGAGGGATTTTACCCTCAGATGGATCGAAAATCCTTCTGCTTTCACCTCAGAGCGGCCCCGCTAGCAACCAACCCAGCACAGGGGTTCAAAGAGGGAGAGGATGTTACCAGGGGAACTGCCCACCTCAGTGAGCGCCCAGGCAGACGGACAAGGGCATCTCCATGGCAACTGGGAGGGGGAGGGCTCCCCAGAGAATGGATGCCACCCCGTCGGTTTTTCTGAGAAGTATGACTCCTGGGCTCTGGTGGTCCAAGAAATGAGAAGGGAGCCATGATAAGTAACTTCTCGCTGCCACTGGAAAATGGGGCTCAGAGCAGGTTTTCATTTAGAAAGGTAAGGAAATGAAAGGTTTCTTTCACCTTCTGGCATGGATCAATTCACATCCTTTGTATTTATTGATATCCTCCTATCCCACTTCATTCCGCAAAGATTTTGAAGTATATGAGGAAAAACATGCCTTCCAAACAAAAACAAACTCTAGTGGGTAGTTATTTTGTGTGTATTTTGTATTGTGTGTATTTTGGGTGAGATCTGAATGCCTCTCCCATGTTTGAGAATCCCCTACTGTTTGAGTTTGGCAGGGAGGCGGGGCCATGCCTCATACAGATGCCTAGAAGGCCAGAGACCCCCTGTGCACTGCTCCCCTCGCTGTGAGGGTCTCCGCGTGTGACTAGTCTTGTCCAAGCAGATGTCCCCACTCAGGACTCTGCATCTACAGTGGCGGAGACCCATGTCCAGGGCCTGTGGCAGGAGTATCCTCCCCAAGTTGCTCCTCTCTTACGTTTAGGCTGTAGTTTCCATAGCCCAGCCTCATTGGTACCTGCCCTTTTCTAAGCCAAATTTTTTTATCTTCTCAGAGATTAAGCATAATGAAGATGAATATAAAGCAAGAAGTAAAGACTAAGGATAAAGAGAAAGGCAAATATGCAGGCCAGGAAAGCTTACATAGCTGCTATAAGGGAGTTGAAAATTTGGCCCTGAGCTTCCTGGCAGCTGAAGTGAAAAGGGAAACATGGCCTGCTACTCAACTCTTGAAGAAAAAATGCATACTAGTTCCCCAAAGGAAGTGAACATTTTGCTAAGGGTTGAAAATTGAAAGGAATTCTGATTGTTAGAAATAAATCAAGAGAATGGTAAAACTGACATCTTTTCCTGGGAAAATCATGATAGTAAAAATAACATCATTGAGTTTTAGGTGCTGAATATACAGGTGCTTCTAATACATGATTTATCAGTCCGGTGGGCCAAGCCCACAGCACACAGCAGTGTGTATTCACGGGACTTAACACTCTAATCTGGGGAGACAGATGCTAGCCCAGTAAGCAAATAAATGTCAATAATAAAATGAACTCGTAATACGGTTGTCATGAAGTGGCTATTTTTGATTAGGTGGTGAGAAAAAAAACCTTTTGAGGAGAAGATACTTGCTTTGAGGCCTAAATGTTGAAAAGAAAGTAATCAAACAAAAGGCTGGTGGGAGAGCCCTCTGGAGAGAGGCCCCAGGGTGGGAACAAGCTTCGTGTGTCTGAGAAACAGAAAGAAGGCTATTACTTCATGAATCCCTAAAAACACTCTTGATGTACTGCTGTTCTTCTCATCTTACAGAGGAGGAAAAGCTTGTGCAGGCAAGTAAGTAGGTCCGGATCCTGCAAATGGAGACAGAGCTGGGATCCCCATTGGGCTTCCCTGATGTCCCCCTGAGGAGACCAGCCCTCCCGTAGGTGGCCTTACTGTTCTGCATAGAAGAGAGTCAAGGATATCCCGAGGCCCCCAGCTTTCCATTTGCCTGCTTTCTTCTCTGCCCTTTCGCGAAATGTTCACCTTCCCTCTTGAGATTCTAGCCCTACGGCTCCTCTCTCCAAACCCAGCTGGGGTGGGGGGTTGGGGTGGTGGGGTGCTCCAGGAAACTGGGGAGCAATCCCCCACTGATCTTGCAAAGCAACTGAGATGATTGGGAGGACATGTGGGGTTCTGGGTGAGACAGCCAGGGAAATCTGGCCTGTCCTTTTTAGAAAAAGAATCTTTAGGGTAGGAGGAGATCATTTAGTCCATCCCTCTGCCTCCCAACAGAAGTGCACTCAACTGGGGTCAGGCAGACAAAGGCCTGATGCAATGCAAGGAATGGGGGCTTCATATCTCTTCAGAGATAAAAATGGCACAGCTGAGAATCTATGCATGCAGAAAGCGATTAACAAACACGTCCAAAGTAAACTTCAACTAGAAATGCAACAAAGCAAGGCTCATGTTCAAGTAGATTCACTGGAATGGGGAAAATGTCCTTCCCATCCACACCTTTACTTTGCCCCCGGCTTTTTCCCTGGGCTCCGGGGCATCTGTTAGAATACCAATAGTTAGTCATAGCTAACTTCCCTGAGGGTTTGTTACATTCCAGACATTGCCCTAAATCCTTTAATGTTCACAATACATTTTGAAGTAGGTGCAATTATTATCATTTTACATATTTTAGCCAACAAACGGCTTATTCAGCACTGTGTGCCAGAAACCATTCTAGTGCTTTCCACAGAGTGACTCATTTAATCCTCAAAGCCATCTTATGGTAGGCATTCTCATTAACCCCATTTTATGGATGTGAAAACTGAGGCTAAAGTTGAGTAACTTCTCGTAATTAAGAGAAGCAGTTTTAAGTCCCGGCCACCTCTAATGCCGTCACTCTGTCTGCTTACAGCCATCAGGAGGAGTCTCCCATTCGAGAGACTGTGTGGGGGGTGGTAGGGTAGGAGGGCTGAGTGGGGAGCAGTCCCTTCCGAGGATTCCTGTCTGCCACTCCTGTGGTCAGCAGCAGTCGCCACACGTAGGCGTGGGCAGGGGCCTTACCACAGCCCTCCCACCTCCTCCCAGGGCAGGACAGCAATGGTTCTCCCCCAGGGGCCTCCCAGCCAAGGGCTTTTGGCAGCACTGCCGTGGTCTCCCCGGACCACTCCTATTCACCTTGCACTTTGCACACCCGAGTGAGCTTTTCTCAGACTCATTTCATTGACTTTTCCCACACCCCTGTTACCTGTCTCCCTTCCTCAGTTCAACCTTCCCAAAGCTGCCAGAGACGTTTTTCTGCTCTAACCCTCCAACCCTTTCACCTCCGTGACTGGTTCCTCTGATGCTCTGGGTGGAGCCCCCACTCCTTAATCGGTGCCTAGAATGCTGTCCCAGTCTCTCCTCTCTTCCTGGAAACCCCCTCTTTACCAGTTATTCAATAATAAGAGATAAAAGCTGGCTTTTCCTATGTTCTAGGCACCGATCTGAGCAGGTCGCTTGTATTATCTTACTTCTCACCTATGGGGGACATACTGTCATCCTCCCTGTTGGTCACATGAAGTTCCACAGCTGGTGAGGAGCAGAGCCTCGATTCAGGCTAGCTCTGCGACTCCAAAGCTTGAGGCTCCCACAGGCCAGGCTGCACTGTCCCCAGCATCAGACGCTTGGACATTTCAGAGCTTTGTTCCAGCGCAGAGCTCACCTCCGGAAGGCTTCCCTGGCACCCCTGCAGAGTTAGACATTCCCTCCACTCCTCTTCTGTGCACCCTGTGGTGCGTACCACTAGAAAGCCTTGTAGCCACATTTGTCTCCGTCCGTAAATGCTCTTCGCCTTGCACCCTGAAGCTTAGCGCATGCTGCACTGGAACCGAGTGGGTATCCCATAAATGCTGGCTGGGCTACTTCTCTGGGAAGCTCAGGTGGATTACCTGGATCACACACTGCTAGTGCCTGAGTGTGAGCCCAGACTCACGTCACCGATCCTCTCCAGAGTGCTTTTTCCACCTCCCTGGCCCACTGGTTCCCCCCCACCTGGACGTGTGTATAGACCAGCACATGGGCGAAGACCGTTCCTGTCTCAGGGGCAGCATGCCCACGAGAATTTGTGAAATTCTCAGAACTCCTCTTTTCTTACACAAATATCTTTAATCATTTGTCGTTGTCCTATTGACAGACGCCTGAAATTCTATTTTAAAATTCCTTTCCCTGTAATATGCTTTCCCCACAAAATGCAAATACCCTAAAGGGAAGAGGTGCATGCTAAGCATTTCTAAGTTAGTCACGCTGTGGTGTGAACTAGTTTACTCACCCTTTCCAATAGGAAACCTCACCAACTTCTTGGAGGAGGGAGCAGAGGGTCCTGAACAAGGGCACAGAGTGGGCGCAGCAGCCCCTGGTCATGGGCCCTGATCGGGGCAAGGATGAGAGTGGTTCATAAAAGGAAGGCACACTGGGAAGGAAGAGAGGCAGGAAAGCAGTAACTAAAACTCTGGAAGGGTCAAAATTTGTCCATGGACCAGACCCCAAGAGATCGATGGACTGATAAAATCACCAGCTTCAGCTACCTGATGTGTCCAGGGTTTCAAGAGGCAAATAATTTGCAATAGATACATAGGCAATGATAATTGTCCACTTTATTCTGGTCCCTGCTTCCCTTACAAATGCAGGTGTGTTGACCCATTTTATCAGAACTGCTCCGAGACCCTTCCTGTTTCTCTAGCTCCTCTGACCTTCCTGGTATCACAATACCCTTTTGGGACTCCACACCTTGATTCTCACTCCAGAACCCTGGCCTGGCTCTGCTGCCCCAGCTTCAACTCCCCACTCCTCAGGGACACAATGCTAAGTCTCTTTTCCCCAGCTTGACACATCACTTTGAGACATCTGCTCAACTTTGTGAGATCTGGTCAAGCCAGGTTGGCCCTATCCACCCTGTGCTGTGCACCTCTGGGTAGAGAGGAGATCATGTATTGATAAATAATGGCCATAAATCGCGAGGTGGACTCAATCAGCACTCTTAAACCGAAGGCCATTAGCTAGATGTGCAATATGGTGCCACCTGGTGGCTCAGAACAACCTCAAGGCTCTCTCAAGATCATGGTCATCTTCCTATACAATATTCAGCTGTTTTGTGTTGAATAAAATTACATGCAGGAGAATCTGAAATTGAATGTAATGATTTTACTTATATATACACACACATGCCTGCATGCACTCACATTTTGAGGTTCTCGTGGCTGTTCCAGGATAACATGCTTCTAAGCATGTGCAGGTCTACATGTAGGCGCACTTTTTGCTTACGGGTTAGCCTCTGACAGTTGGGACGGGTTAGCCTCTGACAGTGGGTGCAGAGAGAGGCTCCCACGGAGATCACCGTGGGTTGGTGGCTCCCAAGTGAAAAGGTAACCAGCTGCTTGTTTCCTTTCTTGATGCCCAGCAAGGTGAACTGAGCTCACATCCTCTCAGTCTTGTAATAGCAGGTAATTTGGGGACCAGGTCTGCTGGCTTTCCTCTCTGCAGGCACCAGAACCTGATCTTGTCTTGACCATTGCCACTGAGGAGCAAGCCACGAGAGGTGCCCTTACACCAGTGGTTCTCAGCCCTGGCTGTACGTGAGAATTCCCAGGATGATTTATTAAAAATCCCATCACCTGGGCTGCACTCAAAGCCATTTAAATCCAAATCTTTGGGAGTGAAATCCAGGTCTTTTCTAAACCATCCAGATGATTCCAGTATGTGACCTAGGATGAGAACCACTACTCTACAGAAGGCTGTGGTTCAAGTGACCACCGTCATTGCTAACATCATCATCATCATCATCTCCACCCTCGTTGTTGAACTTCTTGCCCAATCTTTTCCCAAAGCTACATATTTTGACATAACAGAAAAATCACTTGGCTGGAAGTAAGGCAACTAGGGATTTTTAAGATTCCATCACTGACTAGCTGTGCGATCTTAACTAATACCACATATTACTAATGTTACCGATGGTGATGATGATATTGATGATGATGTAACAGCTTCTATTTATTGCACCCTTGCTGTGTGCCAGAAACTGCGCTAAGAGCTTAACATCTTTATTTCACTTAATCATTGCAACCACCCAGTAAAGCATTAGTTTACAGAAGAAGAGACTGAAGTTCAGGGAGGTAAAGTCAATTGTCCAAGATCATAGACTAAGTAGCAGGAACAAGATTTAAACTCAAGCTGTCAGACCTAGAAGCCCGTCTTCTTAACTACTCTTCAATACCACCTCTCTCAATAACTTGCCCTGATTGTGGAACTAGGGATGGAGAGAATACAAGATTCCCTTCTATGTCTGCCCAACTTCAAAGCTCACCCTAGGAAGTTGTATTGCCCTTGTCATCGCCACAAAAGTTAAGTCAGGTTGGTATCTCTCCTCCTGACCTACTCACTTTCCAGAAAGAAACCTGGAGGACCATGAAAAAAATTTTCCTGGCTAGAGGGACTTAAACAATCTAATCCAGTGAAAAGGGTCTCTGCGTTGAACTGCAATTCAAGGGACAAGCAAGTGAGTCCTCTATTTAAATGTTCAGGGATTTCCATTTGTAAGAAGGAAAACATAATTCATAGGTAAGATTTAAGACCAGAAATTGCAGGTTTGCAGGCTGGTAAATTTTTCTCGCACTATATTCCATATGGCAATAGCAAATGGAGTCTCTGATTTCCTCCATTTCTTTAGAGACCATAAAAAAGTATACATTTGCAAAATCAATATGTGTTTCCTTTTCTGCCATTTCATATGATAGACAAACACAAGCCCTGTCCCATAATAGAAATTACATAGTGCTTTTAGATCGCCCCAGAAATAAGTACATAGCAATGTTTATTTTCTGCCATTTCATATGATAGACAAACACAAGCCCTGTCCCATAATAGAAATTACATAATGCTTTTAGATCGCCCCAGAAATAAGTACATAGCAATGTTTAAATTCATCAGGCAGTTTAATTTCAGGGTACTCGGGTGTCCTGGGCCAGAATCTTATGGGAATGCACATTCAGATGGTTCCTGCGAAGCTTCGAGGACATCTAAGGCAATGTCTAAAATTGATTAGAGCAATATATTCCAGGAGAAACGTTCTGCATGACCTTCCTGGAGGAGACTGTCATCACACTGGGATGAGACCTGTGAGCCCACAGTAACTCACACCTGACAGCCGGACCTGGTAGGCAGGAAAGGGCAAGAGGCCCACAGTCATCCGAGTGGTATGTGACCAAGTGATAGAACCAGGTGAAGAAAGCACTTTCAAAGGCTGTATGCCCAGGAAATTGCATGAGGCTTGCTCTAAGCAGGGCAGAGGGAGAGAAGAAGTAGGAGGGGCTCCCTCCGCAGATTTATCCCCTCAGGGTCCTGGACCATATCAGCCATATGTAGTGTGAAAAGTGTGAAACAGAATGAGAGAGGGGAGGAGGGGGGGCGGTGGGCAGGAAAACACAAGAGAGAAAGAGATGTCTGTTACCTTTGGGTGCTTCACAACCCCTCGAAGGTAGAAAGGTCACCTAAAGTAGCGAAAAAGAAACGTTCAAGCTGTGCTCCATTTAAGCCAAGACTCAAACTCGGGCTCTATGATTTATCCATGTATTCATTACACATTCAACAAATACCGAGTCCCTATTTTGGAGATAGAGTAGTAAACAAAAGGCCCCATCCTGTGACGTTTACAATCTAATGAGGGAGATAAACAGTAAACCAAGTAACCAAATAGACATATAATGTCAGGTGGTGATAGGTATCACACATTAAAACAAATGAAGAAGAGGGTTCAGAGTGTGGGGACCAGCCAGGCGTGCATTCTGAGGACATGAATTCTGAACAGAGTCCTGAACCAAATGAGTGAGTGAGCCCTGTTCTCACAGCCAGAGTCTCGGGCCCGGAGGGAACCGTGAGAGTAACAGCCTTGAGCCGAGTACCTGCTTGGCTTGAGGAGGAACATGAGAAACAGGGAAGCAAATCACTGCGGTCAGGAATTCAAGGCACCGGCTCACGAAAGCCGCGACACCTGGATCTGAGCGCCAGACTCTACTTGCAACTTCTTACCACCCCATCGGTACCCTATTGCTCTGCTGACCATAGCGTAGATGAGGACTCGGTGTCACAACATGACTGATGTGCAGTCGGGAAGTGATGACTGGCCCGTCACGTGCACAATCAGAACGTGGTATTTCAACAACGCAGATATACTCTCTATTTATTTGCTGTATGTATGTATTACCCACAGTACAAATATACTACAGCATATATGGTATATAATGCCATGTGTACATTAAGAAAGTACAAGCCTGGTTTTTTATTGAATGCAGGCTTAAGGTGACTAATAAAATGTTGAATTTTAAAATTAAAAGTTAAAAAGCTATTAATATTTGACATACCTACCCTTGCTCAGTAACTTTTAATGTCATTTATTTAAGTAAATTGTATGTGATTCAGTGACTTACATAAATATATAATAATAATAGCAATGTAATCAAATTTAAATAAATTCCTCAATTATTCAAGATTCAAGATTCAAGAAAATTATTTTCCAGCAAAAGAAACAATTAGGAAATTAAATTAATTTTTTTAAAGAGTTAAGGAGCAGAGGGGGATGCTTAAGCAGACTCTGAGCAGGGAGCCGATGCAGGGCTCGATCCCATGACCCTGATCTCATGACCTGAGCAAAATCAAGAGTCAGATGCTTAAATGACTGAGCCACCCAGGCGCCCCAAGAATTAAATTAATTTCTTAAATTATTTTTAGTGAACTCAACTTTTCATCTTAATTCAATCTGAGAAAATAATTTAACTAGCAGATAGATATTCATTTGATATTGTGGACATTTTTTTCTTTCCAACACTTGACATAATTATTGGTGGAATAGCTTTTGTAGAGTTTAACAGTAAACATATTTTTATTCAACCAGTTATTTGTTAGTTAGCTATTTTTATTTAATTCTTAAAGACAGAGGCTCTGAGGAGCAAACACAAACATTCACAGAACAGCTACTATTAGCCATCTCTCGAGACAGGACTCCAGGATTGTACAATCAATTGAGAGAAAGGCCTTTTATTGCACCTGTTCACCATATTTTTGAAGCATTTCGTTTATTTTCCACGAACTCAGCGTCCATGGTGAAATTATCGATAACGGTAAAATTTAGTGTAAGACCATGGGAGTAGGCGGCTAACAGGGCTGCAAGAAAGGGTCACTGGAAGTGATGAGGTCAAGGGATGAAGGTCAGAGTGTTGGGGGATTTAGCTGTGTGCATGCCAAAGCCTCCAAACGTGGTGACAGGAGTGAAGACTCACCAGCTTCCAAGCTGCTCTGAGCCATCTTATGCCTTAGTGTTGGTGATCCCTATGATGTTCAGTCGTCTCCATTAGAAGAATCCCCATTTCTGGAGCTGCACAGAGAGTTTCCATTCCTTGTAGCCGAAAAGCCACAATCAGAGTTCACCAGGAGTTCCTCCTATTTTCTCTTTAAAAAGTCAAGTTTCTATTTTATTTCTGCTGAACTAGAATGAAAGACCCTGGGGGCTAGCATGAGAGATGAGATGAGGTTGGGTCCCGGGGCAGGTAAGAAAAGGGAAGACTACGTATACTTCAGTTGGTTTATTTTTGACAGTAGACTGGCCAGGTTGCTCTAAAATGGCCCTGGACTCTGTTGTTACAAGATACATGAAATCTCCTTCTTTGCACATTCTAGCCGTGGTGGGTGGAGACCCTGCTCTACACATGCAGACCAGCCCCATTGTGCTTTGTAAATTCTACCATTAAACTTTGATTCATGCCCCAGATTCTTAAACATCATCTTTTGCAGAGAAATGACAAAAATTTCCAATCAGATCATGCATTTTACTGGACTTTCTTGACTCTGGGTCATGATTTATGGTGAGTTAAAACTCAGTTGAATCACCTAGAAAGATTCCTTTTTGAAAGGAAGGAAGGAAGGAAGGAAAAGGAAGGAATGGAGGGAGGAAGGCGGAAAGGAACAAATGAAAAAATATACACAATGGCATCATTGGACCGATCCTGCTTTATTAAAACTCATTGGCCAATCATTGAAAGTGATTGAAATTTTCAACAACTCCTAAGTTTGGGCTGCCTTCAATAGAATATAACTCACAGCTGTAGCTGTCCTTCTAAAATGAAGAAAAATCATTCTCAGAAATGAGTCCCTATAACGTGTTTAATATGTGGCAGATGTGCCCCACAAGCTAGACTATCATCAGAATGCTGGTCTTTTCCTTGTTTCTCTGCAGGGAAACCATGTAACACAAATGGATTTATCAGGTGTATTATCACTAATGTTCTCTAGATGCTTACATGTCCCTGGGGAAAGGCCCAGATAACTTAAAAACAGCTGCTGCCTAACAGTGAGAACACATGGAACAGATGAACGAGGATAGCACATCACAAGAAAGAAACAAAATCCTAAGGGAGTCCCCCACCCCATCATGATCATCAAAAGGCACTTGGCATGTGGAATGCTTACTTCCCTCCCCAGTGACAGCACCAACATGTGGGAGACGTATGAGAACCCGAGGCTCCTGTGAATTTGTCTGCCTTTTCCTCACCAAGGAGCCATAAGGGGATTCTGGACATAAGCCAGAAGACTTGCCTACGGATTTCTATGTTCTCAGACTAGCCATGCTCCGACTTACAGCTCTATGAGCACCACCAGCCCAGTGCGAATCTGGACATGAGGAGGTTTTCTTTGTTATTTCCAGAATGTGTGCTTAATGCTGCACTGTGTGTGTGTGTGTCTGTGTGTGTGTATTTAAGTTCTATTAGGTCCCGGGACTTTCTCTGGAGAAGGGGAGGAAGGCAAGAAAACTAACCTCACTTCCTGAGTGAGAAACTGAGACATGAAACTAGAAATTTCTATCTGTAATTATCAGAAGAAAGCTAGCACTTGGTGGAGAGTTCCTTACAGATGCAAACTGTGTCTCATTCATCTTTGAATCCTTAGTGCTCTGAGGATTCAGAAACAGTATAGGACTTGAATACAAATTGCACGTTCGAGGAATGTTTGTTGGAATGAAATGTGTTCTCCCTGTGATACTCCAGCCACATACATGATCTTACGGATCTGGAAATTATTCTGGAATCTGGAAACTGGAAACTATTCTGTTAAATAGATGTCATTGCCCCCATGTCCCAGATAAGAAAACGAAAACTGAGAGGGTCAATAACTTTGTCAAGGTCACACAGAGCTCATCATACAGTGTGTAAAATCAAGTCTTGGCTCCCCATTCGGCCTTGCTGCCTCCTTTTCAATTGCAGATTAGTGGCCTCACCACCAGCCTGCTTCCTGCAAACCTTGATGACCTTGCTGAAACCCGGTTTCCTCCTCTGTCTTTGCAACCTTGCACCCAAAAAGACCTCTCTTAGGCCAGATCTTTAGAAGAAAACACTCTACCCTGGGCTGCTGTCTTATTTTTTTATCCTGAGTGTCTGGCTCAAGGTGTGGCACATTGTAGGTAATAACGAAAGTAAGAAAAACTGAGAAAATCAATAAGCACATTGATTTTCAGTCTAAACTACTCTCCACAGAAACCAAACCCTTGCTATGAACCATATGAACTGTGTTCAGGAGCTTCATGTCCATTGTTTGATGGCTCTGTGAGTCTTACCACGTAAACGATTTCTCAGCGATTCATTCCTCCATTTGTCCCACAATGAATTGTCATGTAACCATGACTATAAGGAAGCAGACTCTCTTTTGGGCCCTTGTCCACTTCTCCAGCCCCATCTCCCCAACTGGCTGCCACCTACTTTGCCATTTTAGGTGCCCCAGAGGACCTGTAGCCCTCTACCCCCCACCAACCCCACACCACCATTATCCTATCTCCTGCCTCTTTACCTTTGCTCACATTTGCCCTGGATTCCTTCTCCCCACTCCCCACTCTGCCTACCTGCCCCTACTCCTAACTGTATCTTAGGACTCAATTTAGATGTCACCTTTTTTTTGGAAGGCCTTCTGGGATTTCCTCCCAGGCTGACAGATAGACCTCTTTTTGGGGTTTCCGTGTATCTCCTGAGCACCACATTTCCTCCCCCCAGGCTGTGTGTGAGTTTCTCAAGGACAAAAACTGTGTCATCCATCTTTGTGTCGCCATTTCCATGGAAGCTTAGAAAAGGAGGAAAAAGAGGGAGAGAGAGTTTTCCACAGATGGAAATAGAGGTTGGGACAACAAAACATAAGGAACGAGGGTAGCGATTCCCAAAATTGCGGGACAACTTAACAAAAGACTAAGTTGGCTAGAACATTTTAAAATATCAGAGAAAAGGATATAATTACAATAGGACTAACAGAGGGGGAAAAGCAGGAGAGAACAGAATGAACTTCTTGGTATTCGCTGCCCATAGCAAGGGGACAGGCAACAGCAGAAGCAATCTGATTCTCTAGGTATATAGACATTGCCAGGGTTTGTATTCTCACTACTTAAGTGATGCTTACAGTATGTGCTGGACTTTTCTAAGCTTATATGGCTGGGCCAACTTTGCATAGTGCGCATATTCTGGAGAAATGAATATTTATGCTGAGTTAGTTGGACAAATACACAACTCGTTGAAATTTCTTTCCACAAAAGCTATCAAAGTGGAAGAGAAGTCGAATCCATGGTGTAATGGGATTTGCTGAATGTTCTTCCCTGGGCTGTGCCAATGTGCAACTAGTAGGAAAGTAATTCTGTGTCTGTTAGGTGGTTAAAAAGCAGTTGCATAAAATCATCACCAAGTATCATTTTCATAGGGCCCCAATTCACTCTCACCAAGTAATTCTAGAGTTAGGAATCTTTCCAAAGAATTCCTGCAGAGCTATCCTGGAATAAAATCTGGCCCATTGTGAATATAAAATGACAATTTTATTTAAACAGTTGTAACTCTTTGGGTCTCTCCTGGCTGACTCTAATATTGCTCCTTGTCTATATACTTTGGACACATTTTCACTTTCCTCTAAAAAGAGTCTTACTGCTTCATCATCTTCCTCCTGCCACCTCTCCCTTCTAGCGAGTTCTGTGTCGGGACAATGGAATAATTTGTACTTGGCAGTCTGTTGATGAATTTCATAGGAAAGTTGGCACTAGTGACCCTCCATACATGTCCCTGAATCTGGCACCTGACTGGGCCACTTAACCTTACTATGCCATGATTCTTCTAGCTGTAAAACTCAGCTGCTGAGTCCTAATGCCTCCAGTTTCTCGGCAGCCAAGGGCTGCACGGCCTTCCTATGGTTTCTTTGCCAGCGTGAGTCATGACTTCCAATTAAAAAAGCTGACTTCCATTATTGTCCCTCCTGTGTCACTTCTCTGGCACGGATGTGACCTGGAAAAGCTTTAGTGTTTTTTGCAAGGTATTCCTAATTTATGGCCATACAATGGAATTGACTGTGCATGGGCCAAGGAATCTCATCATCAGACTTAGCCGGCAGGATGGCTTCGAGCTTCATCCAATAATAGATTATGATTTAATGTTTGATTCGAGGGAAGCGTAGATTGATTGATGCAGCCAAGAAGTATTTGGTATGTAGTATGAGCCAGGCATGGTGAAGGATGGTAAGGGGGTGGGTTGGTTGGTTTTTCCCCCAGTGGTGGGAATGCGCTGAAGAGTAAGAAGTCAAATGCTCAGGGGCCATGCAAAAACAGTTTCCATGGCAACAGGTGTTAACAAGAGGTGTTTATCAGTGCCTGACAGTGTCTGAGCAAGGGCTCTGTCCTGGTTCCATTCTGCCCATACTACCTGAGTATGGCCACGACTTTATGCTTTTCTCTACCAACCCTGTGGCTGGAGTAAAGGACCAAACCCACATCCGTGGGAGTGAATGAGACCAGTGGTAGGGCATGAACATCAGCTGCATCAGCCTGAATTTGAGCCCTTCCCCAAAATCTATCCTAAAAATTCCCCTCAAGTTATCAGTTTTCCTTCCCTTTGCAACCCAGTGTCTTGAAACAGAAAGCCATCTTTGCTGCCTTACTATTTTTTTTTTTTACCCCACTTTGTCCCCTCTCCAGTTAATCGTCAGCACCACTCATATTGAAGATCCAATTGCATGATGGCTCAAAGAGCTTTTCTGGCTCCCAAGTTAGTTTCTACCCTCTAACGAGATGTACTGATATGGGAAAATAGTTAATCTTTATTGGAAACCTAATATGTGCCAGGCATTGTGCTACAAGCTTAATAACTCATTTGGTTCTCACAGCAGTGTGAAATTGATGCCATCATTAGCCCAGTTTACAGATGAGCAAAATAAAGCCCAGGGAGCTTTAGTAGCCAGCCCAAAGTCAGCTGCTCAGGGTGGAAGAGGCAATCGGACCCAGATCCCCCTGGTTCACCTGGAGCCATCAATGCCTGCTGCTTCTTGTCACTTTCCCGGAGGCCCATTTAAGTGAGCCCTTCCTCCTCCCCATCTCCCATACTCACAGGATGGCCCAGTGCAAGAGGACAAGGGGTCATCCCCTGAAACAATGTCCTTTTCCTTTTATTTCCTTATAGTTCTTGGTGTAGACAGAGGCCTCCTGACCAGCCTCCCAGCTGGAGGCCAAAACCATGTGGGAACACAACTGAGGTCCAGAAGAATAAGCCCCGGGTTTCTGAACGACACCAAACGCTTCACTCCTACGACAAGACATGGCCCATGTATATTGTGTCATGTTGGCAAAGACCTTCTTCGGACAGAGGAGGGGAAGTGTGTCTTTGAATTACTTTCAGCAAATACCTGTATTTTTTACCCGCCACCTTGTCTGCTCTCCATCTTCAAAATCACCTACAATGAGATCCAATCACATTCTTGTTCCAAGAGCTTTCCTGACTCCCTTAGGTCTGCTCTCTGCGGTGACCCCATGCCCTATACACACCGCACACCACCGACTTCTCCTTCGGTGGGGCTCCACCATGCCCTGTGCAGACTTCCAGGTCAAGTGTTTGCTTGTTTACATTTTTTGATTTGAGTATAGTCGACACAGAATGTAACATTAGTTTCAGGTGTGCAACATAGTGATTCAACAAGTGTATACCTTATGCCCACCGCAAGTATCGCTACCATCTGTCCCCATCAAGTCAAGTATTTTGTTTCATAATCTCAGTAGATTGTAAACCCCTAAAGGACAAATACCTTGTCTTCTTGTCTTTGCCCCTGGCATTCAGCAGAGCGTGAGCTTGTGTTGAGTGGCTCAGCTCCATTTCTGGCTCTCTGAGAAGCCTTCCCTCACACCGACCCGAGAGAATTAGCAGAGCCTTCTGCATCCCCAAAGCACCACATTTGCACCTCCAGCAAAGCACTTGTGTTATAGAGTCACACATCTATCTGTTCCCTGCCACCTGATCCCTGGTTATCTCTCCAACCTTACCTCCTTTACTGTCCCCTTGTTTTTCCTGCTCCATCCAGACTGGCCCCCCACCCATTTCTCAACCAAGCACATTCCCACCTCAGAGCTGTGTATTTTCTGGGAACTCTCTCGCTTCCTTGCTTCCTTCAGGTCTCTTTTCAAGGGTCACCTCCTCAGAGAGGCTGCCCCCAAACACACTACCAAAGTACCAACCCTACCATCATTGTCTAGCCCACTTTCCTCAGAGCACTGATGCCAACCTGGCTGATATTATCTACTTCTTCGTGTGCATGATTACTGTCACCTACAGTAAAATGTAAGCTCCTCAAGGACAGGGATTTTGTCTGTTCACTCTTAGAACAGAGCCTGACACATAATAAGTCCTTAATGACTATCAGCTGAATATATAAATTCCCTAAGGGACTGTGAGACCCTCAGGAGCCAGGATTGTGCCCTTCAACCTCCAGCATCTGGTAATGGTGGGCCTAGGACAAAACGTGAGTTTGTTACTTGATTTATGATGCAAATGAGAGGTGTGTGCAGAAAAGCAACTGCAGAGTGTCTACCCTGGGACAGGTCTCTGCTGCGGGCTCAGGTATATGATTCGTTCCATCCTCACAGCTTCATGAGGCAGTTGCTACAGCACCCCCAGCCCTTACGAAGGGAGGAGACTCAACGTCAGAGAGCCGAGGTGACTTGTCCCAAGTCATGGCTAGTGTAGGGCAGACTAGGGTCCTGAGACCCCACTTACACTTAAACAAGTGGATATTTGATTCATACAAAGTTCTATAATCAATGAAGTAAATCAAGGTAGAAAATTTAGAAAAAAAAAATTTTCTTAGTAATCTAGTTTACTTTCTGTGATTTTTAAATTTATTTTCCCCCCTAGGTCTGTGATATTTTCAGCTTCCCTTTCCAGAGGAGGGAGAATGGAACTGGTTATGATAATGAACACGACAGTCCTTGAAACCAATTAGGAATATAAAGCACTGTATAAAGCACAGCAATTATGAAGCTAAAGTCATTGTCATCACTTTCAAATGAGCCACATCCCTCTCAGAAAAATTAAGTAACTCGTTCTTGCAGCTCTTCCACGTTAACCTGAAGAAATTCATAAATTTTTCATTAAAAAAAAAACAAACAAGGGATTTGCAAATATACTCCATTTCCACGGGTCTCAAGGAAACACTCCCTTTTCTCATAGGTGTGCTGGTTGGGGTCTGCCCTTCTGCGGTGGGAGGGGAAACGCAGCACCAAGTAGAGCTCTTGTTTAAGCTGTGTTCACAGACCACTGTCTGGAGACTGGGGATGAGGGGGAGTATTTGGCAAGAGAGCTGAAGCTTGGACTGATTTTCTAAAATTACTGATTTTTAAATATTTTGCATTTTCCTAAGTCTGAAGGCAGTAGCTTTGCCAGATGACGCCATTATCCTGGTGGTTGCGCTCCATGTGCTCAGAGTCAATTAAGGACACATCAAGAGCCAACCATTATGAGTTTAGACATCTAGAGGCAATCAAGGTTTTGCAGTGCGGTGGTCCTGTCCTTTAAAACGCAACAACACAAATGGAACAAACACTTGCTCCCACTTGAAGAGCTACCACGTCTCGGCCTAACTACACCCCGTGTGCCACTGACACCCCGATTTACATTGCTAGCCTAACCCCTCACACGGACTCTGTGCCATATAGCAGCTGCTAGTCAGTATCTGCGTCTTCAGGTCTAACAGGTAACTCAGAGGTAACACGAGTCCCAAACTGGCCCTTTACTGGCCCTTCACCTCGCCCACCAAAACCAGGTCCTACCGCCAAGAGCCCCACCTCAGGAGCAGCAACTCAACTCTTAGATCCTGTTGGCTTTACCTTTGACGTGTATCCAGAACCTGACCCTTCTCACCAACTTCACTCTGCCTTCCTGGTCCTAGCCCCCATCTTTGCTCACTTGAACTCTAGCAGGGGTCTCCTAACTGGCCCCACTTCTGCCCCCTTGGGCCCCACACCCCGACACAGTCCCCAAGGAGATTTTTTTAAACAAGGTCAGATCATGTTGTTCCACTACTCAGAACCCTGCAAAGGTTCCTTACAGCACTCAGAAGTCAAATTCCTCAATATGAGCTCTCAGGCCTGTATTACTTTCCTAGGCCTTCTCTAACAAATTACCACAATCTTAGTGGCTGAAAACAACAGAAATGTATTCCCTTGCAGTTCTGGAGGTCAGAAGTCAAGGTGTTGGCAGGGCCCCTCGCCCTCTGGAAGCTCTAGGAGAGAAGGCATTCCTTGCCTCTTGCAGCTTCCGGTGCTGGCGCTCTGGCTTATGGTGCGTCTCTCTACTCCGTCTTCCTCTCTCCTTCTTCTCTGTGTGTCCATCTTATAAGGATGGGATTGCCTTTAGAAACCACCTGGATAATCCTAGACAAGCTCCACCTCTCATGATCCTTAATCGTATTTTTTGCCATACGTGAATATTACTTCAATTCACCATTTGCCATATAGGTTCCTTTCACAAGCTCCAGGGATTAAGGTGTAGACCTATATTTTAGGGGCTACCATTCCATCACCATAGGGCCCTACATGACCTGCCCCTGTCACCTCTCTGGCCCCATCTCCTGCTCCTTTCACCCTTGTTCTCTTCATACTCACTGGCTTCCTTGCTGTGCCTTGTGTAAACCAAGCTCATTCCCACCACAGGGCCTTTGCATTTGCTGTTTCCTCTGCTGGAATGCTGGCTCATTCACTTCCTTCAGGTCTTAACTCAAAAGCTACCTACTCAGTGAGGTTTTCCCTGGTCTCCTTATTTAAGATTTCAATACCTCCTAGCATTTCATTTATCCCTTCCCTGCTTTACTTGTCACTTATGTTATATATTTTGCCATTTCATCTAACTTACTATAGATTTTACATAATTGTTTATTATCTGTCTTCCCCCACCAGAATGAAGGCTACCAGAGGGCAGGTGTTTTGTCTAATTTACTGGTATGTCCCCAGCACCTAGAACAATGCCTGGCACATAGTCTTTCAGTAAGTATTTGTTGAAGGAATAAAGGCATCGAGCACTTAACTCCTTACTAAACACTGTGCTAAGGGTCTTATATGCATTGCCTCATTTTAACCCTCACAACGTTACGAGTTAAACCGTTATCCCCATTTTGCAGAGGGGAAAACTGAGGCTTCCAGGTTTACTAAATCATCCAAGATCCCACAGCCAGAAAGAAGCCCAGCCAGGATTCGGACCCACACTGGCTGGCCCCAAAGCCTGTGTACACAATGATGACAAATACCCGTGGTACTGGTTAGCTAGAGCTGTCATAACAAAGCACCACTGACTGGGGGGCTTGAACAATGGAAATTTGTTTTCCCATAGTTCTGAAGGCTACAAGTCTGAAATCAAGCTGTCAGCAGTGTTGGTTTCTTCTGGGGCCTTTCTCCTTGTCTTGTGGATGATTGTGTCCTTGCTTGTCTTCCCATGGTCTTCCCACTCTGCAGGCCTGGGCTGACCTTTTCTTATAAAGACACCAATCGTATTGAACTAGGACCCACCCACATGACCTCATTTTACCTTAATTACCTCTTTAAAGACCCGGTCTCCAAATACCATCACATTCTGAGGTACTGGGGGTTAGGACTTCACCACATGGCGGCACACAATTCAGCCCATAACATTGCTTCATCAGACACCTGACAGAAGAACGAAAGGCGTCCCCCTCTTAAATCTTTGGTTCATAGTTCATCTTTCTATCTTCAGTGGGTCCTCCTCTTCAGCCCACAAATACCTATAAATCTATCCAATTAAAAAAAACTCGTAAGTTTCCATTGCCTTCAGTTCATATACAACTCTCTTTCCCTTCACTGCCAAATTCAACAGAGCCTCTGCTGGTCTTGTTCCACGCCTTGAAATCCTTGTTCTCCTCCCAACTTCCATGGGCATCATTTTTCCAAAAGTCACAAAGCCAAGGCCCACGGCTTCTTCTCAATCTTCCTCATCTCTCCACTCATCACTGCACACCATCCACCAGCCCTCTGGATTCCACTCCACACCACACGTTTATCTCTGACAACTATGATGCTTTCTACTTGACAAAAGGGAAAAGAAGGTCAGTGGGTAATTTCTACCGTTGGTGTAAGATCAGAGATGTCTGTTTAGGGTTTCAGTATTTAGGGTTCGTATTTAGGGTTGCCAGGTAAAAGACAGGTTACCATGCACTAGTTGGGATGTACTTACATTAAAACATTCCTCATTGTTTATCTGAAATTCAAATTTAATTGAGAATCTTCTATTTGCTAAATCTAGCGACCTTGCTGGTATTCAGTTTCAGTGAATGGATTCTCCTCACCCTGAACTTTCAGTAAAGTCTGCTCCTCATGGTCAATTGTGGTTTGGAGAGTAAGGGAACTAAGGTAGCATATTCTAAAGAAGCAAGGGTTTGAGGAAGGGAGAACACTCATAAGAGACTGTAAATTCAGAGAGAGCAGGAGAGAGGTGAGCCCAGAGATCCCCAGAGATCTAGGAAAGGTATATTAGGTATCCACCTTATGTGAAAAAAAATTTCAAGTCAATTGATTCCAACATTAAAGGAAACAAGCATTCATATTGTCTGTAACATCACTTAGAATACCTCAGCACTGACAGAGTGGTAAGTATGTCATCTACACCCTAGGAGTACCCTATCAGAAATAGAGTTAGCATTTTGGAAGACAATTTTAGGCATCCACCCTCTAGAAACAGCTACTGCAAGAGTTCCAGTGCTACAGTCGGTTCTGTAAACTAGCATTAAGAATGTTATAAAAATACCTTACAATGGAAGGGAAGTGGTGCCAAAGATACAAGGATTGGCTAGAAACACTATGTAGGCACTTTGCATGAACGGGATACTGGATCTGGTGAATCCAGCTACTTAATGCCTTTGGAGAGGCCTATTTTAATCACCTCCTATTCACCCTATTGGTGAAAGAAGCATTCCGGCCGTGGGGTTATGGAGATGACTGAACATGTGGTAGTCGACGCTGGACAGGTAAAATGGACAGCGCTTGATAAGTCACGTACACTCACAGCCTGAGGAAAAAGGACTCAGAATGTCCCATGGGGGTTGTACTCAGGAACAGAGTAAACAACCAGGGACTGTGGGAGGCAGGCTTTGTAGTATTAAGATGGGGAAGAGGCCCTTGGCTCTTTTGGCAGGACATGATCAGCTTGTTTGAATAATTCCATGCACTGGCAGGGAACAGAAGACTGCTACTAGGGATAAGCAGGAACTGTGTCTGGTTCTTGTGATAAGGCTTGTTTGGCCGGAGGACCTTACCTGCAGGAGCAGAGTGGGGAGAGAAATTTATGACTAGGCCATCTGTGGCCTTCCTAATTTTACAAGATGTCAAGGCAGCATAAAATATCAGGCCTTGATCCTAGACCACATGGCCCCTGGCTTCAGGTTCCACGTGGTCCTGTGCGTCCCTACTTCAAGGAGGATTCATCCCATCACCCTAGAAAAAAAATGATCCCACCACCGTTGTCACATCCGTGCAGTATCAGACCTACAGATACAGAGAACACACTGATGTTTGCCAGAGCAGAGGAGGGTGGGAAATGGGCAAAATGGGGGAAGGTGAGTGGTAGATACCGGCTTCTAATTATGGAAGGAGTAAGTCCTGGGAGTAAAAGGTACAGCGTAAGGAATATACTCAATTATATTGAGGTAACACTGTACGGCGACAGATGGTAGCTCCAATCACTATGTTGTACACATGAAACTAACGTAACATTGCCTGTCTACTAGACTTCAATAAAGAAAAACATTTTTTTTTTTTAAAGAGAACATTGAATGCAGAGTATTGTTGGAGATCCAGGGCTTCACCAAACTTAAAAGAAAAGGTTGGGGGAGTGTCTTTTGCTGCACTTGCTGATCGATGTGTGTGGCATAATTCCTCTAAGACTTGCTTTTTCCTTTGCAACATACCTCCTCATGGAGACATTTTGGGGACGGACCATATACTTCTCAGGTATGTCTAATCCTCAGACTTCTCTTCAAACCGGTCTGGCAATTGTGAAAAGCCAACAGGGGCCCTAGTAGTCTGGAAGGTTGGGGGACACCCAGGGAAACACGAGCCACCCCCCGAATCTGTGTTCAGTACCTTCTCTTCTCACTCATACTCTCCAGTGTACCTGCTCCTGGGGCTTCAATTACATTCTCTGCCGATTTTCCTGGGACAATTAGACGATGGTCTTCTCTGGAGCACCAGACTTAGTTTCCCAACAGTATGGTGGACATCTCCACATGCTGCCATTAATTCATTAGTTCAAGCATTTTACAGTTATCGGTAGTAAGCGTTAGAGATACAAAGCATGTGATAGGTCTTGCTATCTTCCTGGGGTTTATGGTTGGGTGGGAGATGTCACGCAGGCCCATAAACTCAACACATCCAATATATTATTATTGTCTTCTGTCCCTAAATTGACTCCTTCTTTTTCAGTTAAAGACATCACCATCCCACTGCCAACTCAAATTCACAACTCCTAAGTCGTGCGTGTTTCCTCTCTCCCTCCCTCATCCCACGATTCCCTGTTACCTTTCTACCTGTGACCCAATTCCCTTCCCATTCGCTAGGCAAGCACATAGCAATATAACTGCAATGAAGGTTAGTCGGGCCGAACCAAATTTTATTAGAGCCCCTGAGCCTCCACCTGCACACTCATCACGTTAATATTTTACCAAGTTATCATTCTTAAGGTCCCCCTTAACATAGACTGTTGCCTACAAAGAGTGGCACTTTGTACATTGTTAACATCTGCCTTATATCCTTTAACACATATTTTTAAATCAAGGTTCTCATTACTTTCAAGATAACATTTCTAAGACTTCAAAAAGTCTGAAAACTCCATTGTCCGAGAGACCAAAAGAAGCCAGCGGCCGTGGTCTGGTTTTTTAAGGCCAGATCTGAGGCAGGGAGAGAAACATCTTAGCTGCTTGCGAAGATGCTGATGATGCCTTTTCAGAAGAGGACCCTGAGGATTCCAGTTTTAAACAGACTCTAATAACAAAGCACTTCCAGCCAAAAGAGAAAGCTGAGCTCCTGACACAAAGGTGCCAACCACACCACCTTCCCCCCTCCCTCGGTGTGGCCACTGACGTGCGCTGACGCATCTTCTACCCCGTTTGTGGGAGAGCCAGTCAGTTCCCTTTGAACGAAATCTTTCTTCAACTGTTGAAAAACTCCTGGGGGAAGGGAGGGAGAGGACAAGAGGAGCATTTCAGAAACAAACGGAGACCCAAATGCCAAGTTTCTGTTCTTGTTACTGTTCGGGTTTTGGCCCCGTCAAGACGGTCTCAATTCCATGTTTTTCGCTAAGCTGGTTTGTTTGGCAAAATTCAATGATAAATACAGAACTCTGAGGTCAGTCTCACCTTACTCAGAAGGCTCGAGCCGGGAAGTTGAGCTTTCTGTGGCCGGGGAAACCTTGGAAGCCACCGATCTGCTGTTGACAACGGGAGGCCAAGATATGGGCCAGATAGTTTTTTCTTTACAAATGTATGAATCTGGGACATTTCCCTCTTAAAAACCCAGCAGACAAGCAATGCTTTGTTGATAGTTCAGAGTTAGAGCTGCTGGGGTTGGGGGGGAGAAGGCAAGAGGGTTGTTCGGATCGAGTGAACATGTGGAATTCACAGATAGGCCAAGCTCTGTTCCTCAGTGGGTCATAAGCACCACAACCGACCTGTGCCTCTTGCCCCTGTTTTCTTATCCTCAGCTACTTGGGGACAGTCACACCCCTACAAGGATAAGACATTCAGGGTAAATGGGAGGGAGCAGGGCCTGGGTATAGACAGACCAGCTGGTCAACCTGGAGGAGATGATGTTGACTTCTTGGGACCCAGATCTGCTTCCCTGGTGTTTCCCTCCAGGTTATGAGTGCCTAGGGCAGCTTTTATCCAGGTAGGTTAAAGAAGCCCCTCCCTCCTTTTTTAAAGATTTATTTATTTATTTGACAGAGAGAGAGAGAGAGCAAAAGCCGGGGGAGTCAGAGAGGGAGAAGCAGTCTCCCCACTGAGCAAGGAACCTGACTCGGGGCTCGATCCCAGGACCCCGGGACCATGACCTGAGCCAAAGGCAGATGTTCAACTGACTGAGCCATCCAGGTGCCCCATAAAGAAGCCCTTTTTAAATTCCTGCCACATCAGCATCTCTCACTTAAAAACAAAGGAGTCTAAACATGAAGAATAATCTGCTTTTGTGCTGAAAATATGAAGGCCAAGGCAAATGTTTAGACGTGTTCACAACCTGTGGAATCATAATGGGCAGCATGTATTAAGAGCTTACTAAGTACCAAGGTCTGCTCTTCGTGCTGACCTACTTCACCAAGCAATCTTACGATCATCATCCCATTTTTTATAGATGAGGGAAGAGGGGCACAGAGAGGCTGAGTCACTGGCCTAAGGTCACACAGCTGGGACTTGAACCCAGACAGTCTGACTTCAGGGCCCTTGCTCTTAACCACCCCAATATGGACCTGGCCTGTCCCCTAAGTAAAGGTGTTTGACCAACAGCCAAGTGGCCAAGTGGCCTGGACAACACTTCTCTCCTGCATTTATTTCCATAAGTAAAGGGCAGCAAACGAGGGCTGCTTGGAAGAGCAGAGAGAACCATACAGGGATAGGGCAGCAGCATCATGACTCCGTGCACTAGGTTCTGCCAAGAATGCAGGTCTCACAGCGCAGAGCCAGGTGCAGGGCCCCTCCAAGCCAGCACGCCTACCGACCAAGCAGAGAGGACTGAGAGGAGCCTTAACACTGCATTGTTGTTCATGGATGCACACCCTGATACGAGAGAAGACAGAGCCAGCAAACTGCCCTCGACTGCGGGAGAGACTGAAGTGCCAATGCTGGACATTTTGTATATATATATGTGTATACATATATATATACACACATATATATGTATTATTATATTATATTATATTATATTATATTATATTATATTATATTATA
>NC_058406.1:148342875-148462792 GCF_002201575.2 Neomonachus schauinslandi
TATTATATTATATTATATTATATTATATTATATTATATTATATTATATTATATATTAGTCATTCAGTGATCCACCAAAGATATGGAGCTTGGATTCAGTTTATGGACTAGAAAATAAACACCTTGGTGACCATAATACAACCGAAAGATCTCTTAGTTGATGCCTTAGTCAGTTTGTGCTGCTATGAAGAATACCATAACATAGACTCCTCACAGTTCTAGAGGATGGGATGTGTCTGATAAGGGGCCACTTTCTGGTTTACAGACAGTTGATTTCTCATATGCTCACATGGTGGAGACCAGAGAACGAGGAAGCAAGCTCTCTCGTGTCTGTTCTTATCCCCAAATCCATCATGATGTCTCCACCCTCATTGCCAAATTACCTTCCAAAAACTCTGTCTCCAAATGCCATCACACTAGGGTTTCAACATATGAATTTGGGGGGACATAAACATTCAGTCCATAGTGAATGCCATTCTAGAAGGCTTCACAGGCACCATAAAAAATTATACACACACACACACACACGCACACAGAAACTGTGTCACTAAGGCAGACAGCTTATCTGTTTTGTTCACCACGTATACCCAACGTTCATCGCCTGGAACTTAGCAGAACTGTTGAATTCAGTCACTGAGATTTTCCCATTCCTCCATGTAATCATAGTCTGTATTTTTATACCTTCTTCCCAAAGCCTCGGTTTCTCTAGATTCTGATGACTCACAGCAGAGATGGCTACGCTTTGTAGTTGTGACCCATGTTTTCATAATTAAAAGAAAGTAAAGGTTCTAGAGTAAAGGAAATAGTGGGTCGAGATTAATTCAAAGATTTTCCAAACTATCAGAATGAAACCTAAACACACTGGCTCGCTATTGTTATTTAACTCGGGCACAACCCCTATGCTTAAAAAACAGATTTGTTTGCCCAGTGACAGAGTCTCTTCAGACATTTGAACAGCTGCTTTCATCAATCCCTATACTCTAAGACCCCTATCTTAAATCTCTGAACCGAAGTCCACAGACACTTTTCTCCCAGGAGTGACAGAATTACGGAATTGAGGTTATAAATTCAGTCAAGCCCCAAGACCTTCCAAGTTGGAGTGTTAGGGTCTAATGTTGATATTTTGCTTTTTTAAGTCAAAGTCATAATTTGAAACAGTTGTTCATCAGCAAATCAGTTTTCTTACTTTTTCCTGATCTTTAGATAACAGTCTCAACAGTTAAAAGATTATAATATGGGTCAGTGAGCTAAGCTATGTTTTTTTATTTTATTTTATTATGTTATGTTAATCACCATACGTTACATCATTAGTTTTTTTTTTTTAAAGATTTTATTTATTTATTTGACAGAGAGAGACACAGCGAGAGAGGGAACACAAGCAGGGGGAGTGAGAGAGAGAGAAGCAGGCTTCCTGCTGAGCAGGGAGCCCGATGCGGGGCTCGATCCCAGGACCCTGGGATCATGACCTGAGCCGAAGGCAGACGCTTAACGACTGAGCCACCCAGGTGCCCCACATCATTAGTTTTTGATGTAATGTTCCATGATTCATTGTTTGTGTATAGCACCCAGTGCTCCATGCAGAACGTGCCCTCTTTAATACCCATCACCAGGCTAACCAATCCCCCCACACCCCCCCCCTAGAACCCTCAGTTTGTTTTTCAGAGTCCATCGTCTCTCACGGTTCATCTCCCCCTCCGATTTCCCCCCCTTCATTTTTCCCTTCCTACTATCTTCTTCTTCTTTTTTAACATATAATGTATTATTTGTTTCAGAGGTACAGGTCTGTGATTCAACAGTCTTACACAATTCCCAGCACTCACCATAGCACATACCCTCCCCAATGTCTAAAAGCTATGTTTTTAGTTCTCAATACTCAAGGTAGTTAACTTACAACATCTTATACCAAAATTTCAATATGGATTGGAAAGAAAAGCAATTTGGGGAGAAAAAAGAAAAATGAACCATTGCCCAAAAATGTCTGTTCCTTCTTTTGGCTCACTCAATTGTGCTGTAAATATTTGAGTAAGGTAAAGACACGAGGCACTCTCTCTAACCCCAGGGACAAATTCCAGCACGTGGATCAACATGTTCTTTGCCTTCTCACTCAGTTTCCAGTCGGAAGCTCATTCCTGGGGGGGTGGGGGAGGCATCTGACTGTGTTGTTTTATACAAAGTTTTGCTCACTAAGTTAAGTAAGTGAGTCTTGCAATTTTCCCATTAAGGACATTAGGATTTGACCCTTGCTCTGGAGGGCAATTTAGAACTTACTCTTTCTGCTGTCCACAAACTGCTGTCCGACTTCAAAGGATGGGCTGGTGGTTGGGTATTTCACACAATTTAAATGGCCGAAAGCAGCAGTGGCTTCCTATACTGGAGGGTTCTGCCAGCAAGTTCAATCCACAACCCTTTTTAGATGATAACAGAGACACGAGACGTATTAAAGGGGAGGGGATTTCTGATCAGCTTATTTCCAATAAGTTATAGTAGTGCTTTCTGGTAAGATGCAAGCTATTAAGAAGAGAAAGAGAGGTGAAGAAGGAAAGAGAAGGAGCCTGAAGAATCAGCAAATACCTTAGGAAGACATGAAGAAGAGAGAGAAGGCATTCATGCCCAGGAAGGTTGGAGTTTTTTTTCCATATGAGAAATGCGTACATGTTTGGAATTGGTGATCCTTAACCAGGGGCACCCAGATGATTCCGATGGGTTTTTTGTTTGTTAGTTTGTTTTCTGCATATTGAATCAGGATCTCTGGGTGGAGTGTATTGGCCCTCAGGTGGTTCTAACATACATCCCAGACTAAGAAAATGTGTGCTGCATAATATTTTTCTGTCTTTATTTTCTCCTAATATCACAGCTTAATTTTTCAATGCCATTATTTTTTTTAAGTGCTCAGATGATAAAAACAATTCACTGAAAATCTGAAAAAGTACACCTAAAAAGGCTAAAACCATCTCTAAACCAATTAGCCAGACATACTTTTTTTAGTCTAGGGAGTCTAAATTTAGAAGCCCTGTAGGGATTTCAAGGGGTCCGTGGCCTAAATCTCTGAAAAACTTACAGAAAATTACTGTTGCCTTTTCCCCCTTTTATAATGTTAACATCATCTGTTTTAATTTGAAAATGCTTTTTTTCCTAGTTAACAAGACATGTCTTTAATATCCTCATGTCCTTAAGTACCCTTTGCGAATACCACTTTTAAAGGGTGAGTATATTGCAACCCCCATTCCCCCCTCGTTGACAGTAAAACTATAATAAACACCACTGGAATAAACATCCATGTACAGAAATCTCTGCATTTTTATTTTCTGCTTTCCCATTCTGAGATGCAGAATTACTGGACCAAATGCTATGTCCTTTTAAAGGCTCTTGGCATCTATGCTTTCTTTTGGCAAGAAAGATCTTGCCAATCTGCACACCCACCAGGAGCGTATTAAAGAGAGGGGGACCCTCGTGTTTTGTCTGTACACTTTTAGAACATACTCTGTGTCTCTGATTTCTTTTCAGATACCTTTTATTCGTATTAGTATTAGTCCCCTTTCTTGGGGAAAATGACAGCCTGATACAGGGCCCAAGTGTCCTGAAATGAGCCACACGAAGAAGGAGAGACGAGCTCACGTGAGTTACTCTAGTAGCCTTCTCCAGGCCGCCGGCCCCAGCAGCTCCGTCCAGGGTGACGCCCCTGCTGACTGGTTCCTTCCCGGGGTGTAGATGTGTTCGTGTGTCCACATCATAGCCGCCAGCATCTGGACGTGCTCCTGGCAGGGGGCGGGAGGGAACCCTCTAGTATGAGTCCTCCGGGGAGGCAATCACCCGCCTCTTGTTACCGGAGCTTCGGAAGCAAGACACCTTCTCCCAGCAGTCAGCATGGGGGGCCTGAGCCAGGCCCCACCACCTGGATGTTCCAACTGACGATTCTGTCTAGTGGGAACAACAGAGGTGGAGGGAGAGCTGGGAAATGACGCAGGGGCCCGCAGCTGCTGTGGCCAGCCCAGGCCTTTAGTCAGTCAGTCCTGGGACAGGAACTTGGCAGGGCTTGAGCCTGTCCGTCCCTTTCTGGAGGCCTCTCTTTTGCCTTCCGTGGTAGGCGGAGTAACGGCCTCCATCCCCAAAGAGGTCCTTGCTTTAATCCTTGGCACCCGTGAGTACGTTACCTTCTATGGCAAAAGGGACTTTGCAGATGGGACTTAGTGAGGAATCTTGAGATGGGGAGATTACCCTGGATCACCCGGGTGGGCCCAACGTACTCACAAGGGTTCTTATAAGAGGGAAGCAGCGCGGTCAAAGATAGCGGTAAGCCCTGTGCTACCAGCATCAGAAACCGAGGAGTTGTGGCCACAAGCCAGGCAATGCTGGCAGCCTCTGGAAGCTGGAGGAGCAGAGGAACAGATTCGCCCCCGGAGCCTCCAGAAGGAACTGGCCCTGATGACACCTTGATTTTAGCTCCATAAGACTTATTAGGGGCTTCTGCCCTCCAGAACGGTCAGACAATAAATCTGCATGGTTTTATGCTAAGTCCATGGTGATTTGTTACAGCAGCAATGGGAAATTAAAACAACTTCCACTCATTCCATGACCGTCTCCCAATACAGATATCTGCTTCCTGTAGCCACAATCTATTCCAGTTGCTTATCACCAATGACTGTCACCCACCTCTAGCCCTCACCCGGTGTTGGCTGGTTCCTGTCCTCCATGCTCCCTCCCCATCCCCTGCTTTCTGCAAAGAAACCCTGCTGATCCCGAGTTATGACTGCAGGTCACAGGGGCGATCTCCCCTCCAGGCCACAGACCCAGTGAGGACAAGGCTTCCGTTAGCACAATGCAGGAGTAAATGTTAGTTAATTACACATTAAAACTTAATTTGTACGCGCACATGCACACGAAAGGTGGAAATGCCCTAAGAAAGAAATAACTTTTGAATAGCTGGAGAAATGTTCACATTAGGTACCTTTTCTTTAGACAATGGGAATTATCTATTAAAAAAATGGTATACTTACCTACCTAAAAGGAAAATTCTGTCCTGATTTACGACAGGATTTTAAAAAGCTGACTTTTACATGAACATAAAATACTAAACATACAATATGTTCGCGAAATCGCTTGGATAGAACTGAAAGCAGAGCAAATGTAATCAATTTATGATATTATGAAAACCTAAGGGGAAATGAAATGTCCGTTTCAGTAACGCTGGGTGTGTCCATGTTTCTCACACTTCAGTGTTATTGTAGGACACTCCAGCGGCTGGTTGCAAAATCTTGATTGTCTGCTAAACCTGGCTTTATCCTGGCTAGTGGGGAACACGCATTTGAGACACTTGGGCTTAAGAGATCTCTCTCCCTTGCATGACAAGGAGTTTTAAAGGATTTTTCTCCCCTCCCTGCCAACCATGTCCCCTGTCTAAATTTTTTTAAGCCTTTGGACTCTCTCCTACAAAAATGCAAAAGCACTTTTTGTGCAGAAGGATATTCGCTGCCGCTCTATTTTGTAATAGCCTTCCATTGGAAGCAACCCAAATGTCAATCAATGGGCAAGTGGTTGAATAAATTATTGGACACCCATAATCTGGAGAGCTCTGCTTTCCTGAAAAAGAATGAGGTAGTTTTATACATACCGCTTGCTTTCAAATCATGGTTCACTGCTCTGCTTAAAACCCTCCTGGGCTTACAGTTGCATTTACATAAAATTCGAACTCCTTCCCCTGGTCTAAAATGTCCCCTACCAGGTGGCTGTGCCTGCTTCTCTGACTTCAGGTTTGCCCTCTCCCCTCCTCTGTTCAGAGTCAGCCCGATGGCCCTCTCCATCAGCTTCTCCTCAGCTGCTCCCAGCTAGCTACCACCACAGGTCCTTTGCACTTGCTGTTTTCTCTGCCGAGAGCATCCTTCCCTAATCCAGTATTTCTCGGCCTTAGTTACATATTAAAACCATCTGCATTACAAGCTGCACTCTCATCCGGTCAATTCAGGATTTCCGGGGTGGCTCCCAGGCATCAGGTTGTTTTGGTTTGGGTTGCTTGCTTGTTTTTAAATTTCCCTGGCGATTCTCTGCACAGCTCAACTTGAGAACCAGGGTGGCTTCCCATGGGGGTTCCTCTCCAACATTCAGGACGTAGTTCAAATGTCACCTCCTCAGAGAGAGTATGATTACACTACTTTTAAAACGAAAGATTTCATTTCAAAAAGAGAGGCTTTTTTAAAAGATAAGTATAAGGAAATAATGAATACAAAACAGAATTGAATTTGTAAATGTTAAGATGGTAAATACGAAATGGCAGGTACTGAAAAGACAGCATGCCATTTCGGGGCCAACAGAATTTAAATTTCAGTTTGCTCTCCTGCTGTGATCTTATATCGGTTACCTAAGATCTCTGAGCCCTTATGAAAATTGTACCTACCTTAAAGAGTTGTGTTTTTTTTTTTTTTTTAAGGAATAACAAGACTGCTATGAGCCCATAGCGAACACTAGGTAAAGAGTATTAGCTAATTTTAGATAACAAATGATTGGCTGAAGCAGTAAGTGCTTCAGAAATTCAAAGAAAATAGACACGTCAGCTGCCTTGGGATCAGAAAAGGCTTCTTTGAGTAGGTAGAATTTCATTTTTGTCTGAAAGTAAAGCTAGAACATGGGCAAGCGGAGAGAATGGTGAGGGTTGTGAATGGCATTCCAGGAGATAGGGAACAGGAGAGACAGAGGCTAGAGGTGGAATTTTAAAGTGTGTTTGGGGAAGAGGGAGTTAAATAAGAAGAAGGAGCTTGCCCAGAAAGACAGCGCAGCAGTATGTCAGGATGGGTGAACCTTCTGTTTTCTGTCATACAGCATCTTTTTAGCACTGGCATTTCCCTGAATTAAATTGTGTGGAAGAATAAGTCTCTGATTGGAAGCAGACCCATCAGGCAGAGAGGCAGAGAGGTGGGAGTGGAAGGAGACAGGGCTTTGGAAGATCACTCCCTTCCACAGGAACTTGTGTGTCTCTTGGAGGCTGACTCTGGGCCAGGACTTGGCCAACCTCAGAGAAGCAAGCTTGTAAAGTTTTCCAGGGGCGGACCACAAACCAGTTCCAAGGGGCAGCACTTGGTTCTCCCATGGGGAAACCCAACTACTCTTGAGGGGAGCCCAATTCTGTCTGAGTCCGTGTCCGTGGTTGCCAGTCAGATTCCCACAACCAAAGAACATCCAGTGAAGAACCACTAATGAAGGGCAGGCAGGGTTAAAGGAAACCAACAAAGGATGGGTGCGGAGAAGGAGAGAGCTGCAGGAATCCTGAGAGGGACTGCCAACCCATGGCCCAGCAGACAGTGGGCTGGGGAAGTATACCCTAGTCTCTCTTCTTGTCTGCCCTCTCCTGCAGGTGACTTTCCATTGGCCAACCTCAAGCCAGAAGCCAGAGGCCAAGAGGTCTATTGATGTAGTCCATACAGGTCAGCCTTCCGGGTGCAAAGCAGGATGGAGAAGTATAGAGAGTGGATCTGGAATATCCAGCACAGTGAAAAATCTTACAGAATGACACGCTCACAGAACGGGCTGATTACCAGCCTGCATCCCCCCTAAAGCGTTCCCTTTAGTGGATCCCCTCCATGCTTCCCTCTCTACATCCTACCTCCACCCCTGCACATGTAATTGATCATCCAGTCTTGCCAATTGGACCTCCTAGTATCTCTCAAAAATATACTCTGCTCATACCATACACCTAAATTCCTTGGAGATTAAAGATTTATGGTTTTACTTCTTACAGCTAAAAGTACTGGATTAAAACCTCACTGGATATTTATATAACCTTGGAGTAAAGGGAGGACTTCTCAAAGGCAAAACCACAGAGGAGAAGACTGATAGATTGTGCTACAGAAAAATTGGAAACTTCCATTCGACAAAAACCACCATGAACAAAGTTGAAAAGGCATCAAAAATAACCAAAACAAAACTCAAACAACGAAATAAGAAAATATCATCTCTGCAAATTTAAGTAAAAGGAGTACTGTCTAAATACGTAAAGGTCTCATACAAATAGATAAGAAATGACCCAAATTTGGGGGAGGGGAGCTAAGAAGAAAACCAAACAAATAAGGAAAAAACTGTAAAAATAAAAAATAGAGGCATAGGCAAAGGACACGAACAAGATTGATTAAGGAGGAAAAACAACTTGACAAGAGCATATGGAAAAAGGTTTAACTACTCAATCCAAGAAATGCAAATTTAAACAAGAAACTATCCAACCAAGTTCATAAAGATTGTTCTTAAGGGGAGCACTGAGCGCACGCGGGGTGCTGAGGGATCACTTAGAGGCGTATGAATCATTACAAAGTTTTGAAAAGCAAATTGGTAGTTCAGTATTGAGAAACTTTAAAATTCATCCCCCTTGATCCAACTTGAAAATTCTGGGAATTCTGGGAAAATTCTAGAAAAGATTCTCAGGATCTTTTCAAATACTTTTCCTGCTCACAAAGTCCAAGCACGTCAACATGGAGTTCCCTTCCACGTTTCATCTCGCCCATCCCCCACCTGACAACCGCCACTCCATTAATGCAAAACTGCTTGTTCTTCCCAAGACGTACGCCTTGCACTTTCGTGCCTCTGAGCATGTCCTTTTTATTTTCCTCTGCTTAGAAAGTCCTTCACCACCTTCTTGGCTTGGCTGACTTTGCTTACTCTTCTGGAATCAGCTAAGTTGTCAGAGGGTCTTCCCTGATTCCCCTCCAGGTTCAGTAAGTTTGCCTTCTTCCGTGTTTCCATAATACCCAGTACATATATTTTTTACAGATAATTTACACATCTATTTACATATTTATGTATCTATTTACATATCTGTCTCCACCAGCTTGGTTTCTCTCTTTGTATCCCTATACTGACGGTTTACTGACTTACCATTGGCCAACCTCAAGCCAGAAGCCAGAGGCCAAGAGGTCTATTGATGTAGTCCATACAGGTCAGCCTCCCGGGTGCAAAGCAGGATGGAGAAGTACAGAGAGTGGATCTGGAATATACCATCAGTATAGGGGCAATTCCGTCTCCCATGGAACATTTGGCAAGGTGTGGAGACGTTTTTCGTAGCCACAACTGGGGGGGAACCAAGGATGCTACTAAACATCCTACAATGTACAGGAAAGCCCTCATGACAAAGAATTATCCAGCCCAAAATGTCAATAGAGCTGATGTTGAGAAACCCTGTCCTATCCTTAGCTCCCACCTAGTATAAAGCACATAAAAAGCACACACCAAAAAAATTTTTTAGGGGCGCCTGGGTGGCTCAGTTGGTTAAGCGACTGCATTCGGCTCAGGTCATGATCCTGGAGTCCCGGAATCGAGTCCCGCATCGGGCTCCCTGCTCGGCAGGGAGTCTGCTTCTCCCTCTGACCCTCTGTATCTCATTCTCTCTGTCTCAAATAAATAAATAAAATCTTTAAAAAAAAAATTTTTTTTAAACTATATAATGAACAATAGATAATTGATCTTTTCAAGCCCAATTTCTTCTTTCATACAGCAGATGTAATAATACCTATGTCAGAGGGTTGTAGGGAGGATTAAAAGAGACAACATATGAACAATGCCTGGTACAAAACTGATGCTCCATCAGTGGTAGTTTATCCTAACAGTCAAGTGCATAAATTAAGTCACAGACCCAGATTGTTTTGGTGCTGAAATGAGTCTTAAAGACTTTGCAGTTAAACCCCTTCATTTTATAGCTGAGAAACCCAAATCTATAAAAGCTAATGACTTGCCTAAATTGTTGGCATCAGATCTGAGTTTCCAGTTTAGTGGCAAATCACATTTTAAATGCATGCATAAGAAAGGAATTATAAACTGACTCTTTTGTAAACCAAATAATTATCATTCTTTGGGGGGGAGGGATTTGGCTTGTAAATATAGTTTTCATTTTTATGTATAAAATTTTCTTTAAAATAGTTAGAACACGAACAGAGCAATGACTCAACTGAATAATGTTACTGTAAGTTTCACAGGGATTTATTTTGAAATTACATTTTTGGCATTTATGCAAAAATAGGCAAATGTATTAAAATACAAAGTAAAACAAATAATACATACTTTTGACTGTAGGAGAGATAGAGTCAGAATCCAGAATAACAATCTAAATAGTTTGTCATAATACATAAACCTCTCAAATATTAACAGACTTTCTGGAATCTATGCTCAAAACTAACTGCCTTGTAATGATTCCACTCTTCTTCCCTGCTCAATTGCTAATACATACAATGACATTTCTTAGCAAAATATAATTCAGAGGCACCATCCAGTCTGAGATCTCAGATTCTAACATGTTATGACTTTTAATGTGAACACCAGTATAACCAGAATTTAAACAAATTATGGCAAATAAATTAAAACATTTATATTTTAACATCTATAGACTTTATTAGGTGTTCCTTATACAGTCATCTGGTATGTTTAAAGAGTGAGCAATCATATAAAAGGAAATATGGTCATAACTGATTGAAGTAATAAAATCCTGAAACTAAATAACATCTCATAATTCATTGCACAGCATATATTAGATTTCATTACATCAGTATATAGCTTAGTTGTAAATTCTCCTGATGGCCATAAACCTCTAAGGTGTTGTCATCCTGAAAAATGAAGGGGAGGGAGTTGGTGGGGCACAGAATGGATAAATCTTCAATCGCTCTAGTGTGTTGTATCTTGAAGTTGTAAAGTTGTAGTGCATCGCCACCTAGTGGCAGAATTTAGTACCTTATTCTAACAAGGGACCTTTCCTTGTATTTTCTGAAGTTCTGTGATTCAGTCACCCTTCAACTCTGCTCATCTCTGATACCATAGTTCCTAAAATTCACGTCACCCATACAGAGTAAACTCAATTCCCTTCATCCTCCAAGTTGTCCCGGGTTTGCTTAGTACAGTTTTTATGTTTGCCTAACTTTTAAATTCCAAGTACTTTGGTTATTTTCAAAGCCACACACAGGATGTCTGTATTAACAAAACCCCATCATGTTTGTGAATGTAGAAGGATTATTATGACTGTAGGAAAGTTGGGCTTTGGCCCAGTTTTTATTCTTATTAATGAGTCTCTTAGAAAGTCAGAATTAGTGCAGAATTAATGCCTTCGAGGGGAATCCTTAAAGTAAACATGAAATCCTTACCAAAATCTACACTTGGGATTTTATTAAGATTCTAGAGTTTTAAAACAGGCCATGGTACTGTTAGTGAAGGTTCCTTCACTAACATGTCAGCACCATTCATAGAGCATCACATGAACGTTTAGGCTGCGAGAACTCTGTTTGGGAATGTTACCAAACATTGCTATGCAGTTTGGGATTACCAGAGTCAGTATTTGGGGACCTGAGACCCCATCATTCCTTACTCTGCTTCCTATACCTGGACACCATGAAGGTTGAGTGAAGCACTACATCAGTGAGCATAAGCTAAGTGTTGTATGGAATTGCAAGGAACAGAAAAACAAAATAAGTCACCTGAGAGTAAGCAAATCTATCTTTCTTCGAGGACTAGGAAGCCATATATTCAAAACCTAAATCAACCTCAAACTTCGAACAATAAAAGATACCAAACATTTTACGCTGTACAAAGTAAACTAGCAGGATGTGAAATATTGGAAGTTTAAAAAACACTGCCAATCCAAAAGGCCAAACAGGAAAGCCTTGGCTGGGCTCCATCCCAATCAAGCTGTCATATGGGTCCAATTCCACCTGTCCTCACCTCGGGTAAATGGTATTTCATTCAAGGCCAGACATCCAAAGGGGGTAGATGGACCAGAAATGAGAATGCCACATGGCAGGTAGAGGAAAGGAGCTCAGGACCTGGGCCTCGACTACTCCACTACTAGACTTGATGGTCCTCAGCATTTCCCCAGAATATTTATTCTCCCTTCTATTCACATAGAGGAGCACAGAAGCTAACCCTTCTAGTGCTTGCCATGTGCCAGGAACTATTCTAGGTGCTTGGCATGTAATGAAGTCAGGTAATTTTCACAATAACCCTATAAAGTAGGGTCTATCATGAGCCCCACTTTAGAGCTGAGGAAACTGAGGCACAGAGCAGTTAAACCAGAGTCCTATAGTTACATAGTAGGTAAGTGGATTCATATCTGGGCATTTCTGAATCCCTCTATTCTTTTTTTAAAAAATATATATATTTTTAATTTATTTATTTGACAGAGAGATAGAGAGCACAAGTAGGCAGAGCGGCCAGCAAAGGGAAAGGGAGAAGCAGGCTCTCTGCTGAGCAGGGAGCCCGATGTGGGGCTCGATCCCAGGACCCTGGGATCATGACCTGAGCCGAAGGCAGCCGCTTAACCCACTGAGCCACCCAGGCACCCCTGAATCCCTCTATTCTGTCTACAGATTTTCTGTATTTCAGATTTTCCCATGCTGATTTTTCAAAGAGTACAGCTTTTGGGAACAAAATGACCCTCTATTCAAATGAAAAGATTTCACTGACCAATTAACAAAATTCTCACCCCTTCAACTATTCTTTCAATGGGTTAGATACTGTTTTATTTTCTCTCTTATTCTTCATAACAAGCAGAACAATACTGATAATTATAATTAACAGTAAAAACATCGATGTAGTGTTCTATGGTTTTCAAAGAACTTTTGCATACTTTTTCCATTTAGAAGAATAAGGTCATTAAGTGACGTAGAAAAGCCTTACAGTTTGGCTAGAAAGAGCTCTCACAAAGTCACAGATTGCCCTACTGTCACGCCTCATTTTCTGCCTTGAGCAGGTGGATGACCCAGTTCCTCCTGTTACAGCTTAACCTTGGTCAGCTGTTTGCCCCTGTCTTTCAGTGGAGCCCTTAGGCTTGCTGTAAATATCAACAGCATTCACAAGCATAGTCCCTAAGTATAATGTCGTGGCCTCCCTCCACCCCATCCTTCTCCCCACACACCTTTGTAGGGGTCCTGTGGGAGGTGCTTCAGCTCTGGTCTCCTTGTAAAAGTGCACACTGGACGCTTGGTTGAATGATTATCAGACTCCTGCAAAAGTGATCTTGAAGTTAAAGGAGCCTCTGGAGAGTCCAAGTCAAGGAAATTCTCTGAGGATACAAATGCTTTTAAAAACAGGGGTTCTGGACAGTCCATTTTCTCAACCTTCTTTTGCCAAGCAGGACTACGTTGAAACCTCCTCCCAGTGTGACCTGATATTTTTCTTAAGAACCTCCAGAGAGGGGCACCTGGGTGGCTCAGTTGGTTAAGCGACTGCCTTCAGCTCGGGTCATGATCCTGGAGTCCCGCCATCGGGCTCCCTGCTAAGCAGGGAGTGTGCTTCTCCCTCTGACCCTCCCCCCTCTCATGCTCTCTCTATCTCATTGTCTCTCTCAAATAAATAAATAAAATATTTAAAAATAAATAAATAAATAAAAAGAAACTCTTAAAAAAAAAAAAAAAAAGAACCTCCAGAGAGTCTTGATCTTGCTTGGGTGGTTTTCTGTCCTCGCAGTACTAGCAAATTCACTGGCAACAAAGGAAATACAAGGGCACAGCCTACCTGCTGTTCTTCAGTCTGGTCTTCCTTATTCACCTGAACATGTTTTAGAAAAATTGTTCAATCTTATTGCTAGCTATGTTCTCACCCATAAGAGCCCCTGGGGCAGGGGGCTCAAGCAAGGCAAGAGATCCTATGACCTACAGCTTTTGTGCCAAGAACACAAACATCTGCTATTGCTTTTTCTACTGTAAAAGTGATTGCTACTCAATTATAAAAAATCGACTATCAGAGAAAAGGAAAAATAGAAAACCACCCTTACTCACTAAAAGATAACCACCACTGTTATCTTGATGTTTCCCATCTTTCCTTAACAAAGAGTTGGGGATTTTGTTCCACCTAGTTGTATCTTTCTTCACATAATATCACAAGAAGTTTCAAAGTTTTAAAACTATCTTCATAAATATACTTCTCCCACTCAGCACAGCTTACTTAAGCATGTCCTATTATTGAAAACTTACATTGTTTGGTTTTTCACTCTGATAAGCAATGCTGCAATAAACATCTTTTTCATAAAGCAGCACTGCATCACAGTTTTGGAGTCATACATTATTTCTGTGGACGCATGACTTGGGGCAAGTTGCTTGTCCTCTGTAAGTAAGCCTTAGTTTGCTCATTTGCAAAGGAGTAATGTGCCTATCTGACTGCATTGTTGTGAGACCAATGATCATGAAGTGCACAGTGCCTCATGTAAAATAATCATAATCACTCAATATAATGGTGGCTGCTATTGGAATTATTTAGATTTTGCCGTTCTTGATACATATTGCCAAAATGCTATCCAAATGGGTCATATGCTTATTAATACCCATCAGCAATGTATGAGATTCAAATTTTTTTGAAAAAGTGTGAGAGGAAAGAAATTGAATCACTGAGACACCGGGTGGTCCTTGGTTGTCAGAATTTATCTTAGTTGCTTCATTAGGCCTGATAAGGAAGCATCTTGACACAAAAAACTCAATAATCAACTAAGCATATGTAGTCCACTAAACCATTCTCCAACACTAGCATCTACCGCCATCTTCATCTGTTTCTGTGATTTGTCATACTGTACCAACAATGTATGCAACCAAATGGATTGCCAAGTCAAATCATAAATCTTACAAAATATTAAGTATGTTAAAGGAGAACTGCTTTTACCATGACCAAGACCGTTATCAAATGAGGACTCATCCAACTTGGACCAGACTAAAGAAAATTGGCAAGAATGATTAGGCGTTTCAGAAAATACTCTGAATGTGAAAGAGCAGGCTCTTAGAGAATTTAATGAGGCTAATATTTTAGATATTTTAGCAAAAAATTTAAGACATTCATGTTCATGTTGTAAAAGACAAATGACTGTCAAACATCGTAACCCATTTTGTGAAAAAAATATATACTTTTGATTCTGCTTCAGGAATTTTAAATATAACCCCAAACTTGCTCTTCACGTTGTAGTTCTGTTCTCCGAGGGAAGATCCCAGTCAGATGCTCTCTCTGCACACAGCAGAGGCTCGTGGAACCTTGCACAGGCTGCAGGTCCTACACAGCTCCTTCTGCTGAAGCATTTTAGAATTCAGGGGTGGGAATGACATTATTGAATGGTTCTAATTTATATTTAAAATTATAACCTTAACACTTTTACTTTGTATTTTTGTCAATTTTTTTAACGTCTAGTTTTTGTTTTCTAATACACATATTAACACAAGAGCACATGTATATATCCTACACAGACCCATATTGGGACCACATACATAACTTCTTTAAAAAGGATAGGATGTAAAATCAGTAATATTCAGAGAGCAGTGGTTGGAAAGGGCTGTTTACCAATCCTGGCAAACGAGGGCGTGAATCCTCTTTACATCGGGTACCTTGCAAAGTCTGATAGCCAATCTGTTAGAGTGCTGTTCGCTTTACACACGGTAAAGTCACAGGCACTCATTTCTTGCTCTATTGCATCCCTGCCAAGTGAGGCCCTGAGGGGACTTCCAAGTATCTTGCTAATCTACAAAGGCAATATAAAGGGGACTATTCTACTTGCAAGAACGTTGTATCCTTCAGTAAATTGAGATGTTGTCCAACCAGTGAGGAAAGTTGATTAAAGTGGACTCCCTGAGCTTCAGGAAGCAGTAAAACACTAACTAAAAAATACCTTAAAAGTCTAGAAAGAATCCTAACAGGTAAGTAAATTCAGTAGTTATTCAGAATAAGATTTAGAATTCAAACACTCCAATAATCACCATAGACATTTATTTAAAGTAATACATTTGCAGCTCAGATAGTCCTAAATTGTACATTTCAGGTTTATTCAACTTCTTAAAAATATTTGAGGGCAGCTGCAACCACAGATTTCAACTCCATCATTATTTCTTTGCCCATTCTTCTCTCTCTTTTCTTTCCCGAATAACTTCTTTCAGATATGGTTCAAGATAGAATTTATCCTAAAGAATGAATAAAAAAAAAATTATATGCAGCCATCACATACTGATATATTCCAAACACTCAAGAGGTCTTCGACAAAAGAAATTCATCAAAATTAATTCTTATTTCCAACTTAAGAAAATATATTTTCAAGCAGACTAAGAACTGTCTGCTTTTCTAAAATGTAAAAACCTACAAAGATATTGTAATAAGTTGCTTTGATAGGTTGAGAGGAGAAAGTCTGCCAGAGAAGAAATGAGAGTAGAAGCTTTTGCCTTTTTTTTTTTTTTTTTTAAAGATTTCATTTATTTATTTGACAGAGAGAGAGACAGCGAGAGAGAGAACACAAGCAGGGGGAGTGGGAGAGGGAGAAGCAGGCTTCCGGCCAAGCAGGGAGCCCGATCTGGGTCTCTATCCCAGAACCCCCCGGATCATGACCCGAGCCGAAGGCAGAAGCTTAACGACTGAGCCACCCAGGTGCCCCTTTTGCCTAATTTCAATGCAGTTTAAGGGGTCAGGGTTTACTTCAGAGTCCTTCCTGGAAGCCAGAGGACCACTCTATGGGCTGATCACATGATACCAACATTTTTCCATCTGAGCAGGAAACACTGTAGAGGGAGAACAACGACCCATAAGACAGAGGATCTGGACTCTAGCCCAGGATCTCTATATTAGAGACCTGCTTAGTGATTCTGGAACAGTCCGTCCCCTTTAAGTCACAAAGTAATTATCTCTAAAATGGAGTTAACATTTGCTCTATTAACCTCACTGGACTGTCATGAGGATATTTATTTGACACAACCTTAAGAACTCTAAAGCACTATACAAATGAGTGTTTGTTTCTAATGCTTAATGCTTAGTGGCCAATATTGTCAGATACATAAAAGCTGAGCTACCTCTTCATATTTTGTCCACTGCTCTTTAGGCAAGATCTGATGCCTCATGGTCAGGTCCAGTGCTCTCTTAATGCGAAACATCCTGTCGTTATAAAGGTTCTCAGGAAGCCTTCTTATGGCCTCTTTCACATCATCATTCTCATATATTGTATCATCTCTCATTAACCCTGTGACAGAAAACAAGAGAGTCAGATTGAATACACATCTCAAAAATCAAATTTTTAAAAAAAAAATGAGTGAAATATGTTTATGACATAACTTAAGATTCAGGTGAAATATGTATGCATTTCATACATAATAATGGGTTATTTCTTTTTTTAATTTAAAATCAATTAATTAACATACAGTGTATTACTAGCTTCAGAGGTAGAGTTTAGCGACTTATGAGTTGTATATAACATCCAGTGCTCATTACATCAAGTCCCCTCCTTAATGTCCATCACGCACTTACCCATCCCCCCAACCACCTCCCCTCCACCAACCCTCAGTTTGTTTCCTATAGTTGTCTCCTGTGATTTGTCTCCCTCTCTGATTTTGTCTTATTTTATTTTTTCCTTTCCTTCATAATGGGTTATTTCTTAAATGGTACTGTAGAAACAGTCTTTTAAAAACCTGTCACAAAATTCACATTTTATCTAAAATAATTTTAAAAATATCTAAAGTATCTACTTTGTTTTTAAACACACATCAATAAATCACATCTCTATTTTCTTATACTTTGAATCTGAGATCAAGGTATTAAAGAACCTTAAGATGACAGTGTACTAAGGAACCAGTAACATTTTTTTAAAATATAATTTTTATTTATTTATTTGACAGAGAGAGAGCACAAGTAGGCAGAGTGGCAGGTAGAGGGAGAGGGAGAAGCAGACTCCCCGCTGAGCAGGGAGTCTGACGTGAGGCTCGATCCCAGGACCCTGAGATCATGACCTGAGCTGAAGGCAGCCGCTTCACCAACTGAGCCACCCAGGCGCCCCCAAGGAACCAGTAATATTTAATGATGCTTCTGTCAAGCTTCAATTAAAAAAAAGATGAAGTTCATGGCAAATTATAAAGATCTAAAAAAGTTCAGGTATCCAATGATTTGAACATTCGACAATTTTAACATCTGAGAAATCTCTTACTTTCAAAGTTCATATAACTTAAATTTTCAAATGCCAAATGGAGGAGTTGGGAGAGGGAGCGTGCATTAAGGAAAATGTACTGCTACCATATTTCAAGAATGTAACTTATTTCCACCTCAAACATCTGAGATGACTGATTCTATTACCCTCTTCTCAAAATAATAAAAAGGAAATGGTCGAACAATAACATGTGACCAAATTTTACAATTTTATAATGTACACAGGTACAATTAGTTAAGCTGTTTTTGGGAATCATAACAACTCTTGCAAAAGCTAGTAAAACCCAGGCATTAGGTTGGTTGTCCACAATGGAACATCCATAGATGTTTACACACACACACACACACACACACACACACACACACAGTCTAAATCATATATATACTATATATATATATATTATGATTAGTATAGAATCATATATATAATATATATAGCATAGAATCATATATATATATATATATATATAATCTGTAATATAACTTTAAATGATTTCAATATTTGGATTTTACTGTAATTTACTTATAACCAGTTGTTCAAGAACATCTTTGTAGCTAAATCTTTGGGCAATATTTAAATTATTATATAAATTATTTCATTAGGATGAATTCCTAGAAGTGAGATTGTGGGTCACATGGCATATACATGTTTAAGACCTATGATATGAACTATATATAAAGCAAAAAAAAAAAAGAAAACCAAGGGAAAAAACAGATACTCACCCAGTTTATTGAACCCTGCAGCATTGTAGTACCATTTTCGAATACCCTCCAGCCACCGGCTTGATGCTGCAACTGATATTGTCACACTGTTAGTTGCTATGATTCACTTATTATACTATATGAACACCTGGAAAGGCAAGCAACCAGTACTCTTATAGTTACCTTGTTAGAGAATGCAAACATAGGAAGGAATTTCCTTTTGAAAGTATATATTCTGTATACTGTAGATAAAAACTGCTTATTTTATCTATGAGCAAAAGTGATTAGAGGTTAAAAAAAAATGGGCAGCAAGTCATGGGAAAAAAGGGTAAACTCAAACACATGATGTACAAAAGAGCTACAGTAGTTATTAGCACTCCAGCCTCTTCACGTCAAGTATCCCATCTTTTATGTACCCCTGCTACCATCAGAACTGAACGGGTAGGGTGTGGGACTGGAACTCGGAACTCCATTTTCTGCAATTTCAGAAAGAAATTACAGGAAATAAATGTAAACTTTTCTTATCAAGGGAGTTGGAGTTATATGTAAAGACGGTAAGACTTCAGGATAGGTTGGCAAGTCTCAATGACCTTCATCTTCCAAAATCTTTATTCTACATTACCTTTACTTCACTTGCCTAGCCTCTTTAAAAATATACGTATTTCTGGGAGGATTTTTGATACCATTAGCCAGTCATTTAATAGTAATATGGATTAGTAGAAGCAGCCCATTTTCCTCCTCCCAAGTAGCTAACTTTCCAACAAGGAAATGGATATTTGAAAATGGATGAGAAGAAATAGATAACATTAAAGTTCTTTGGGGAGGACTGAGCCTGATGGGATAACCCAGTAGGGGCTAAGGGCAACATGATAGTGCCTGATGTTCGTAGGAGAGATGTGTTAAGAAGGGGAGATAGAGCAAATTTAAATTTTCTTTTAAAATTCTGTCTGGGGCTAGCCTCTCACCAAGGCATGAAAGCAAACTCTTTTATTCCAACCCCTCCTCATCCCTACTCCTTAGCATATCATTGATTACACAGCTTTGGTAAATCTCCTTGAAAATTAAGCACCATGTAGAAGATGGCTCCTAGAAAAACAAGTACCAAAGAGTCAACAATCTACAAACATACTTGTAGAAAACAAATGATCTGTATACATATTTGCCATTGACGGTGATGATTAATATTCATTGAACACTTGTGTGCTAGGCACTATCCTATCTGCTTTACCCACACTGGCTCGGTTTATTTACAACACGCCTGTCCTCGCAGAAGAATAAGGTTTACAGAACTTATCCTATCCAAGATCAGAGCCAGCTAGTGATAGGGTCGAGACCAGGTCTATCTAGTTCTCAAACACAGGACAGAGCAGAGTGCCTTCTATATTTGTCAAATTAATGAAACAACGAATTCCTAAATGTCTCCCCCACTCCCCAAAAAGTTCAATGTCATTTAGATTAACGGATTTTTCAGGCAATCTGATGTTTCACCATCGCTGAGGGCGAGGAGAAAGGGGCCAATATCATTTAAAGGCTACTCCAATTTATACCTCCAGAAGGCAGAGACCGGCAAAAAAGGTGCGGGGGAGGGAAAATCCTTGGTGTTCACGATCTGTTTTAAATATTCCGGTAATTTCTGTATTCTATTGCATAATAAGTATGTTTGTTTTAGTGCCTACAGTAAATACAAACTTCTCCAAATCTACAGACCGAGCTGACGTTCCAGATAAGCAAAAATTAATCTGAAGCTTCGCTGTAACACTGGCTCAGCTGCCCTGAATTCCGTCTGAGAAGGGCGAGGGGTGGAAGGAAGTTTGCAGACCTATTTCCTCCGGTCACTTTGCCTCGGTTACCTGATCAGCGTAAAAGGGAAACTAATACCGCCCTCGTCACACTGGCAGGAGAATTTATCGCACACGACAAGGCTAGACTCACGGCAAGCACTCGGTTCATTTTGGTCGAAAGTCACGCACTATTATCTCCTAGTGTCCTTGAACACTTCTAAGGCCGAGGGGAAGGCCTGCCGAGCACAGGCAGCTGGAATGGCAGGGCTATCGGAGGCACCGCGGGCACCTTCACCGACAGCAGATCCACCTTCAACCCTTCGGGTGAGCCCGGCTAGCCTGGGGACAGTAAGAGGGTGGGGGGAAAGGCGCCCTTTAGGCTGGAGCGGAGCCTCCACCTTCCCTGACGTCGGACACCTAGCCACTTAGAGGAAGCGGAGCAATTTACTGGAAGAAAAAAAGGCTGAGTGTGGCAATGCCTGTCAGGGAGGCCACCAGGAACTTACCTGCAGGCCTGCTCGCCATTTTGACCCGAGGCTGCAGCGTTGCCTGCTGGGTAAGTCCTGGAGGACGCCCTGGGCCCTTGCGCAGGCGCCTTACGTCGCGTCGCCTGGCGAGGAAGGACGCCCGCGCAGGCGCAGTTTCTGGCAGCCGACTTGGGGCACCTGCGCCTGCCGTTTTTTCCGCATGAGTCCTGCCAATGTAGTAGGGCGGGCATTTTGCGCGCTCCGTTCCATGAACCATTTCGGGTGACCTGATGGGAAGAACATTAGGCAAGGAATAAGGGGCTTTAGCCTGGGTTCTGTGATGGACGAGCTGTGGGAATTTAGGGAGTATTTATTACGCCCTTTGTGCCAAGCAAGGCGCTAAGCGTTTTACCTGCGTATTATTTTCATTCTCATTTAGTTCTAAATCCGTGAGGTAAGTACTATGATTATCCCCATTGTAGAGAGGAAACAGGGGCTCAGAAAGTTGGGATAAATTGTCCAAGACTACACAGCTAGGAAGAATCCAGATTTATCTTCTAGTATCAGAGGATCCGGGTAAAACTTTGGGACTCCTTCTTAATTCTAGGGCCATATACCACACTACTAATCCAGGAGACACTAACCCTCTCTGGCCTTCCGTTTCTCCAGCTTAAGGTCTACACCAAACCATTTTCGTGGTAGGTTAGGTCAGCACACACGAAAAATTTAATACTAATCTAAGATACAGAGCAGAATTTGTGTGTGATTTTAAGATAAAAGTATACCCTCAAGGCCTCAGCCCCAACATGTTAAGTCTAAGGCATTAAAATCTAGGGACAAACGATTATAGTGTGACTGACTCATTCAGTTCCTAGTGACCTCCTACCACCATTACTGTCATGGTCAGCTCAAATTGCCATAACAAAACACCACAGACTGGATAGTTTAAAAAACAAATGTATTTCTCACAGTTCTGGAGGCTGGAAGCCCAAGATCAAGGCGCAAGAATGGTCACTTTCAGGTGAGAGCTTTTCCTGTGGGTTTTAGAGGACTGCCTTCTCATTGTGTCCTCACAGGGCAGACTCTTTTGTACCTCACAAGGACACTATTCGCATTATGAAGGCCCTGTCTCTAAATGCCATCACATTGGGGGTTAGTGTTTCAACACGACTTCTGGGGAGACACAATTCAATCCATAACAAGAACCCACGAATATCTGCTTTTGTTTACTTCAGGCTTAAGCGGAGAACTGGGACCATATGGAGAAATCCATCTCATTGTAAATTCAGAAGGTTAGATTCAGTGGTCCTAGTCACATTCCAGTTCTAAACTTTTGTTGCCTTCCCCTTTTTTCTTCTTTGTGCCACCACATTCTCACATTACTCAGTCCCGTATGCAGCACTAAAAACATGAATGTCTGCTCCCAGACTACGCTAGCCAAAGTGAAGTCTGAAAGACGTGAAGAAGTGCAATACATTTAAACACTGGCACATTGCTTTACAAGAAGTACTCAGTAAACTCTTGTTTCCTTGTTACCCTTAAGTTTCAGCTTGCTGGTTACACGGTGAAGGTGGTAAGAGAAGGAAGACCTTGTCAAGAGATCAGATGCCCAAGACTGTCAAAAAAATCCAGCTCCTAGAGGTATTGAGCCTAGAGGTCCTGGATGTTTGCTGGCAGTCATTAGTATTGATTCAAAAATTGTTTGATTTCCCTCCGGGCACGTGGGTAGGATTGCATTTCTCTGCTCCCTTAAAGCTAGGCATGGCCATGTGCCGCTTTGGCCAAGAAAAATGTGATTAGTTTTTAAGAGCAATTCACATTCTTTTCCCCTTTCATAGATTGGCTACACTTAAGACACAGTGGAGGCGCCATCAACCTCTGTCACTAAAGATGATAAGGAGCAGAGCTTTTTTAGTCCCAAGTAGGATATGTATGAGATAAAAACTTCCGTGGTTTTAAACCATTTAAGGTTTGGGGTACCTGGGTGGCTCAGTCGGTTAAGCATCTGCCATCGGCTCAGGTCATGATCTCGGAGTCCTGGGATGGAGTCCTGCGTCGGGGTCCCTGCTCAGCAGGTTCTGCTTCTCCTTCTCCCTCTGCTCCTCCCCGCGATCGTGCTCTCTCTCTCTCAAATAAATAAATAAAATCTTTAAAAAGAAACCATTTAAGGTTTTAGGACTGTTCATTATAGCCTGTTCTGACTGATACAAGTGGTTTGTTAATAAAGGCAAAATGAGGTTCTGAGCCATAGAAAGACCAGTGGGATGGTTCCATGCTTTTTTAGCTGAGCCTTGTTTCCTGTGTATTGATCTCATCCATTAGAGAACTCCATGAAGGCCCCTATCTATGCCACATTCACCACTACATTTTAGGAACTCAAATGTCTGTTGGGCAAATGAATAAAATGCCTAACAGGAAGGCCCTCATCAATTATAAATTTAGTTTCTTATGAGGCTTCTGGATCTACAGCACATCACAGAACCCTGGTGCACAACAAACTGCCCCCTAAGTTAGTGTTTTAAAAGTTTTTTATCCCAATTCTGAATTCAGCTGGATAGTTCTGCTCCATGTTGCATCTGCTGAGGCTGAAATGTCTAAGCTTCCCCCCCTTCCCCCCATGTCTGGTGCTCCCTTGGCATGACTGGAATAGCTGAGGTTTGGCCAGACACCTCTTTCTCTCCACCTCATTTCTCCGAGTCACCCAACCTCTTTACATAGTGGCTCACGGTTCCAAGAGCAAATGTTTCAAGAGGACAAGCCCCAGTGTGCAAGTACTTATCTAGCCTCTGCTTGATAATGTTTCAGGGACCAGGTCTCATTGGCCCAGAGTCAGTGTGGAAGGGGACAAGGAGAACAAATACCAGGGTGGTTCACTGGAAGCCACCAGTGTTAACTACCCACCCAAGCTTGTGATCCCAAGGCAGATAGCTGAAGTCACAATGCCTTGTTTTAAAAATAAGGATCTGACCCAGAGGTTAAATTATTGGCCCAGGATTACATGTCTAAATGATAAATGGGGAAAAGAGTATCAGTTCATGCTGTAAATCTTTGCATACTGGCAATAAGTCAGAGGTTTGTTATGGTCTTCTACCATATGTCTCATTGCCCTTTACTTATCTTCACACTAGTCCCCTCCTCCCCACCCCCCCAATCCTTCTTCCTTTCCCGATTCTCGGTAGCCAATTTGTGGGCAACTCTGAATATCTATGCTCAGGAGGATACAGCACAGATCATCCAAAATGGAATGTGTTTTGTAGCATTATCTACGTGAACAGTAGCTATTAGGTGAATAATAATACAGCATGCTCCAGAAACTTCTAACATTTCGAAGAAAATAAAGAGGTCTTGTGAGGAAACCACTTTAGAAGGCCTGCGAATATCAGAGGGAAACCTCTGTCCTCATCCTCACCAGAAGGACAGACAGTGTGCCAGCCCATAGGAAAGTGACTCTCACTCCTTCTCTCAGCTTGCTGTGGTTTAAGTTCTGTCCTCCCTGAGAAGGAAGGAAATGGTTGAGTTGAAGAAAATTAAGTCACCAGGAACTTGTAAGAAAGATCTGCCACAAGTGTACCCAAATTCACAATATCAAGAAATTGTTTCCAGCATCAGTGGAGGCCTGAGGCATTTATTTAAAAATATGTATCATTCATTCATATATACATTCATTTTATATTATTACATTTTAACATTCATCAAAAACTAAAGAGTTTTTAAGAATTTTTCAAAGTCTTGTACTGAGGCTTTGGCAATCTCTTCACAAAATATTTCATCAGGCAAAGACACTAACTTGTCCAAAGAGATGTAGTTAGGTTTTGTTGGATCATATTGTGCTCTTCCTAAATAGGTAAGAAACAAATGCCTTTCTTTGACTTTAAACAACCTTGTATTAAATACCTAAAAGAGAAAAAAAAAAAAGTTTTTAAAAACAACATGTGCACTGAAAGATGAACAACTAAAAATGTTTATTTGGCTAAAAATTTTAATTAGGCTAATAATTATAAAGTAGTAACCACATGCTTAGTAACTATGGTAAATGCCACAGGGTTTAAACCATATAGCTTTGGCTAAGAAATTATGATTAAAAAGAACAGAAAAATTATAAAGTAATTAAGGGCTATATTGCAGGCAAAGAACATTGGCTAATCCAGATGGAGGAGATGTTAAAATAGCAAATCCTCAGGCCCTGCCCCCAAAATACTCAATTTTTGTGGGGCTCACAGGTTCTCCAGGTGACTCTGGAGAGTCACTGGTGACTGATGTCAGAGGTGACTCTGATGACTGCCAAGTTTGAGAACCAAAGTTAGAAATCAAGGTCCACTGGCACCAAAAAGTTTGTAAGATTTCACAATCTTGTGAAGCTTCCTTATTTTTGTAAAATTCCTGCCTCCTCCCTCCCTCTGACTAGTATTAGAATGAAATGAACCTGGCCTCTAGGGGAGCAACTAGGGGAAGCACGTCTTTGTCTTGGGGTTAAAACTCCTAAGGAGTAGCATGAGTGGCAGCAACTTTAAAAAGGAATCAGAAACAGGTCAACCAGAACTGTTATTTGCAAGAGAAAATTCCTTTCATACCACTTAAGTTTTTAAAACACCAGCCAAAAATTTAAAGTCTATCAGTTCCCCCACAGTCCTGTCAGTTAGTTTTCCTTTTTTTTTTTTTAAAAAAACAATATTAGCCAGACCCCTATGAGTCTAAGAATCCCAAAAAGGAAGTCACAGTTCTATAACTGGGCTTCCCAGAAGCTAGGGTTTGGGGTGCCTAAAAGTCTGTATTATTTAAACAAGTGATTTTGACGCATTTGGTCAAGTTTATAGTTTCCCCTACTTAGAAAGTTTCTGTCCATCTTTGAGACCCCACTCATTCTACTGACCACTCAAATGTCAGTTCTTAGAGTGGTAGAATATCTTAGTTAAGAGCATGGATTTTTAAACCCGACTGCCAGAGTTCTAATCTTGTCTCTGTTCCTTGTTACCTGGGTAACCACCTTTGGACAATCCTTTTATGCTTACTTTCTTCACTTGTAAAATCGAGATAATAATAGTACCTATCTCATATGATGGTTGTGAGGATTAAATGAATTAATACAAGTAAAGCAGTAAAGACAGAGCTGACACACAGTGAGCACTTAGTAGCTTTCATTATTTCTATGATTTTCCTACCTCTTCTAAATTAAATTAATAAGTTCTATAAGGTTAAGACTTATCTAAGTCTAGGTTAAGGTAGACTTAGACTTAACTAAGTCTATCTGGTTAAAACTCTAACATTATATAAATCAATTACATTTTATTATTTTTTTTATTATTATTTTTTTTAAAGATTTTATTTATTTATTTGAGAGAGAGAGAATGAGAGAGAGCAAGCACATGAGAGGGGGGAGGGTCAGAGGGAGAGGCAGACTCCCTGCCGAGCAGGGAGCCCGATGCGGGACTCGATCCCGGGACTCCAGGATCATGACCTGAGCCGAAGGCAGTCGCTTAACCAACTGAGCCACCCGGGCGCCCCTAAATCAATTACATTTTAGAGACTTGTCTTCAACACTAGATTACAAATTCCACAAGAATACACACCATGTCTGATTGATTTTTATATCCCCAAATCAGATTATTTTATCATACTCTGTCACTGAATTATCTAACAGCCCAGGGGAAAACTAATTGTTACTGCTTTTTAGTTGAAGACCACTTACTTTACAGTTGTTCCAATAAGCCAAATTTGTACCCCTGCACTTTTAATAATCAATACACACACATTTGATGAAACAGAAAAACTCTCTATTGGGGCGCCTGGGTGGCTCAGTTGTTAAGCGTTTGCCTTCGGCTCAGGTCATGATCCCAGGGTCCTGGGATCGAGCCCCGCATCGGGCTACCTGCACTGCAGGAAGCCTGCTTCTCCCTCTCCCACTCGCCCTGCTTGTGTTCCCTCTCTCGCTGTGTCTCTCTCTGTCAAATAAATAAATAAAATCTTAAAAAAAAAAAAAACCTCTCTATTAAGGGCCCATTCATAGTGAAGTGTGATAGGTAAATAAACATTGCTATTTGTGAAAGAATTGTACCAAATGCAATCTAGTTCTGAGTTATATTAAAGCCGTATTTCTTTTGCCTATCTTTGTATCAAGAACACATGTAGCAACAGAGTAGGGGGATCACTCTAATGAAATTCAATCTTTCATTTATCCAGTGACTATGGAGTGTCTATTCACATGGCAAACAGGAAAGAAAGGATGACTTTGATGAAATTCAATCATTCATTTGTTCAGAAAATACTTATCTAGTGCCTACTAAATGTCCTGTATAGTTCCAGGCACCGGGAATCCAGCAGTGTATAAATCCGAAAGGATCTCTGCTTTCAGAGAGTTAACATTCTTGTGAACAAGCAGATAATGTCACTTGCTAAAGAGGAAAGTCTGAATAGCTTGGAAAACATAAATATGGCTTTGGCACAATGGCAAACTAGAACTGTTTTATGTTTTTGTAGGAGATCATTACAATACGGCTCATTAACTAATGGATTTATTTATTCATTCATTTATTCATTCATTTATTTATTCCAATTATTTAGAGAGACCACACGACTGGGGGGGAGGGGCAGGAGAGAATCCCAAGCAGATTCCCTGCTGGCTGCAGTGCCCGCCGTGTGGCTCAATCTCAGGACCCGTGAGATGATGACCTGAGCTGAAACCTAGAGTCAAGACACTTTAACTGACTGAGCCACCCAGGTGCCCCTAACTAATGGATTTAGATAGACTGTGAATGAAAAGTACATGTAGAATTGAAAGGACCTTTAAGGGAAGTGATCTTTTCTAATTTAGATGGGAGAAAAACACAACTGGGAATACGTTAGATTCCAACAGGCAGGATGAGCAATAGGTAACAACTAAAGGGAACAGACTCGTCCCTTGTGTCTCCTATGGACATGTACATGTGTGCCCTAGAAGTTGTAAACTTTTCACAAGTGATCCCTTGACTTCGTTTGCTAGATGTGTTCTTGATTTAAAAGATGGGCAAAAGAAATTATGACCTTACTACAACTGTCAGTCTCAGAACCAGAGTATATTGGTCCAATTCCTTCCCAAACAGCAAGTCATTTTTGCAGTGGAACAGCACTATGCACACAGAGCAGTTCTGGACAAAGGGCAATGAGAGCTTCCAGAGAGAGTTGTGCACTTGTTACCTGTGGGAACCTGACGATGAGGTGGTGGGGAATGCTCATCACATTGTGCACATAGTCAAAAGTCTCAGTAAGTTTCCTTTTACTTGCAGTCAACATCTTTGGGACTTTGGTGATCATATGTTGAATTTCATTATGTTTAAAACCTAGTTCAAGACGATAAACCTAAGAGAAAGTAGAGTTGCTTGAATCACAAATGTAAACAGTTATTTTCCTAATACGCCAGAGGACACACTGATTATTTTAAAATCTGAAATGAGGACATTAAAAACTGGAGATAGCTATGCCAATGCCCTCAAGGGTCCATAGCTTCCTGCTTCTGGGGTATCCTGAATTTCAAGCCCTTCTCCTGAGACGAACTCTCATAGCATGGTGATCATCGTGAAGATCACCAAAAGGAGCTATCATAACGATGAAACAGAATAATGGTGGATGTGGAAGGCCTGGTCAGGCTATCTGTATGGGCCCTACACCACAGACCAGCAGTTAAGATTTTCAACGTGTTTTTTGAGCCTCTGCTCCCAAGCACACTCACATACATGTTATCTGGAAAAACCACATGTCAAAATTCCAGACAGAGATGGTAAAACTAAATACCCAAATGTGTGTTAGGTCTTCTGTTCCCCTACCAATCCGTTGTTCTTATTACTCTGCAGGCTATGCCCCTACTAGATTATGAGCCCCATGAGAGCAGGGACTGTCTTCAAGCACTGTGCATGGGCAGGTGCTCAACAAAAATTTCTTCAACAACTGGACATGAAACACTTTAAGCACCTCAGAAAAACAGGCCTTCTATCATAATTTCAAGTACGACTACAGCTTTGTATACTAACTAGTCAGCTGCCTTTGGCTTTATACTACTCGCTTGGAGGTAGGACAGTAACGAGTGTCTGGTATGTCCTGTGATAGAACTAGAGCGGGCAGTGGGCACAGTTCTAAGGAGAGCAATGTGCTGGCCACTAGGCTCTTCACAGATGTCTTCCGGATCCAGCCTCCAAATCTCATCTCCCACCAAGGTGACATAAACCTGGAGTCTCACACTGGCAACAGACGTGGTTTCCAGGCATCGCCCAGATACCTAATGCATTACTCTAGGATTACTGGTATCAGTGTCTACAAGGTGATTTACGCATGTAACACCTGCTCAACGTGTGAACATATTATTAACTAAAATAAACTGCTTGCTAGATATTTATTGTATCATTTCCTATGTCCATCTTTTTAGAAATTACTTCTTTCACAATCTAGTGTTAAGAAGACAGTTGCAAAATCTATCCTCTTCTTAAGCACTTAAAGAAAGAAGCTGATTTCTGAAACTCTTAAAGTTGACCTACCTTCATGTTTTCTTTCACGGGCTCCAGACTTCCAGTTAGTAGCCTTGGGAGACGAACTACCAGATCTCTAGTCTATAGTTATAAAACAATCTATTATTACTATACATGCACATTCAACTAGTTTGGGAAAACAAGGCATTACTAGGAACACAAAACTAAAATTCAAAATATGAGCTAGGAACCCTGAAAATACATAAACTTAATACTGTTTGAGGGAAAAAAAAATACTGAAAACAAAACTTAAGGCACCAACTTGATGGAATACTATAAAATGATACAGTTATACATTTAACCTAGTAGGGTAATTCATTCTTATACAAAAATACCAGGCATTTATAGAATTCATGTGGACCAGGCATCTGTGAGAAACGTGAGATTTAAGCTTCTAAATGTAGCTCACATGGAAATATATAAATTCTCTTTTCTTTACCTTCTTCACGCTAAGTTCAAGTTCTTTCTGAAAAAATCCCAATCTGTTATCCAATCTTTCCACTGAAAAACTCAGCAAAAATGGCGCATTTCTGACCATCTGTGCTATATGTGCCTTACTGAAATTTTTTGACTGCAGATAAGCCACTCTAGAGAAACAAACAAAAAATACATGTACATATGATTAACATTTACTAATGTCATGTACTTTCCAAAGTAACAAACAAAAAAAAAAAGGATAAGTAAAAACATTCAATAATGGCCCAAATATGGTTAAAGCAAAATAAGCACCCATCCAACGATAGAACGGTTCCCATTTCTACTCAGAAACCAAATAATTCTGAAATCTACTAACAGATTCTCTTTTCAGTTATTTTATTACTTGGTAGAAAAAAATCAAATAGCTTCATTTAAGAATTCTTTGCCAAGAACATAAATCCATAAATTAAGAAAATAAGAGATTCCAAACTCTTTTTATAAAGACCCTCAAGCATAGCAGAAGTCGAGAGAGGAATTTTTTAGGTTAGCAAATTTACTGACTATGTATATTCGTAAATAATTTTTACTACGATTTCCATTATGCATTTTGTTAACAACTGAGAAATTTCCTGCTAAGTTTCTGGGACCCAAAATATGGTAGTAAAATATAGAAAGCTTGACTATGAAATAACATTATTGATTTTTAAAAACTTATAAACATAGTAAAAGGCAGTTTTATTAAATGCCTAAAATATACTAAGACATTATCTTGTTTAATTCTCACCAAATAAAACACAAGAAACAAAAACCCGTGAACCAGGTAAATTTTCCACATTGTATCTGAAGAAACATAGATTCAGAGAAGTTAAATAACTCCTCTTAGACCACCAGCTAATTAATGACCAAGCTGAGATTTGAACTCAGACATGCCTATGAGATTTCTATACCATGTACCACCAGAGCTTATATTTTATAAGTGATGACTACTCCTTTAAGGGACTCCCTTAGAGGACATGAGAGAAAAGACCGACAAATTTAACTATATAAAAACTTAAATGCAAGGCACCCCCCCTGCCCAAGCATTGACAAAGTCAAAACAAGTGACAAGTATTTACAACATGTCACGGGGAAATAACTAATTTTGTTAAAATACAGAAGAATGCTTACAAAAGAAAGAAAAAGACTTAATTTTAAAATGACAAAGGACATATGTGATTTATAGAAAAGGTGATGTAAATAGAAATTCAACAGAGGAAAAGAGCCTCCAGACATCATTTCTGAAACAACACTGAGGCACTGTTTTTATCTATAAAATGAACTGAAACCATAAAGTTTGATGACTCTGTAATAGTGAGGGTAACAGAGAAACTGGCACTTCTGTATGACGCTGGTGGATGCGTAAACTGGAAAACAACCTTACAAAGGACAACTTGTCGATATCTTTAAGATTATAAATGCACATACCCTTTAACCTAGCAATTCCACTTCTAGAAATCTGTCCTACAGATATATAGCAGTATGTGCAAAATGATATATATATATATATATACACACATGCACACACACACACACACATATGGAGAGTCACTGCAGCCTTGTTGTGGTAGCAGTGACTGGAATCAAGCACCATGTTTATCGTGAGGGACTGAATGATCCACAGTATGAACTAAACTAGCATTAAAAAAGAGGACGTCCCAGTGCAAAACTATCTCTAACATACAGTTAAGGTAAGAAAGTGGGGTGCAGAATAGTATGTATAAATGCTACCAGTTGTATGTATGTGGGTTCATGTGTATGTACACAGATATACACATATGCTTACATATGACAGAACATTCTTAGCAGGTCAAACAAAAAACCTGATCATAGTAGCTGCCTCCACAGATGGTCTCAGAAAGTTAATGAGGGACAAATATAAGTAGGTGGGAAGGAGGATTACTTTTTGTCCCCCCCCCCCTTTTTTTGGTCACAGCAAAAATCAATATCTGACTAAAACATTATCAAAACTGTTGTCTACCTTGTGATAATTTTTCTAATAAAAAACTAAGATATGCCCAGCCAAAAAAAAATTTAAATAATTAAATGCAAATTATTCATTTGAAAATAACTTTTTTATACATTTGAAATTTTCTTCATTCAAAGGAAGACAAGTATATGAAATCAATGCTATTACAGAAATCCTAGAAATAAGACTACTGTACATACCAGAGACAAAAGCTAAGTTCAATTAAAAATTATCATACTCTTGCCTCTTACAGTAGCAGCTTATTTTTTGCTGTATGTGGATAAACCTATTAAAAAATTCCAAGTAATTAAAATAATGCTCCAGAGTTTAGGAACCACTAGACTATGCTGTCCATGAGAGAATATCCTCTCGTTGTTAGGAGCATGTGTGATCTTGAGCAAGTAACTTCAGCTTCTTTTAAACTCAGGTTTCCTTTACAGAATTAAGAGTAGAGAGACAGCATGGGGCAGTAGCGAGGACTCTGCAGTTAGACTAAGTGGGCCTGAATCCCAGCTCTGTCACTTACACTATCTGCGTAACCTTGGGCAAATTATTAAACCTTTCTGTGCTTCCCGTGGAAAATGGGGATATTAATAATAGTGGTGCAATAGTCAGTGGTATTGAAATAGCGCTGTATGGTGACAGATGGTAGCTACACATGTGGTGAGCATAGCATAACAGATAGCCTTGTACAGACTTGTTGAATCACTGATTCAACATTGTATGTCAACTATACTTCAATTTAAAAAAATAGTATTAGCATAGTAGGCAGTTTCTGACATGGCCCCCAATAATCCCCACCTCCTGGTATGCACACTTCCTTTGAATAAATCTTGAACAATAGGGCAAACTGGTTTTTGAATGGGGAGGGATCAGTGTTCCAGACAGTCAGGAGAAGCAGAGCTGGATATGTCAGACTGAGTTTCCTAGAATCATCCGTTCTCTCCCCTGTAATAGTCTGTCTGTATTATACCAGAAGGTAAGTCCCATGAAGAGAGAGCGTGTGCACGTTCTGTCTTTTGGGGTTCAAGTCTAGCTCAGTGCCTTGCATATACAGGAGCTCAAATCATTCAATGTACGGAATCCAGTTTTTTGTTTAGTTCTTTTTCCTAATTCAGACAAGGCATTGTACTCTGATGTTGTTCAAGGAACTGTAAAGTTCTCTGAAATGCAGTGAGGCTCACCATCAGAGTAAGAATAATCTGGGGATGAAGACCAGAGGCAGACCAGTCAGGAGACTGTTAGAGCAGTCTTCATGTGAAATGGGGACCCAAGGTGATCTTCACAGTGAAGATTCAGAGAAATGCACTGACTGATTTGAGAGAGAAAAAAGAATTGATAGTTGATTTATTAGATGTGGATACTGTAAGAAGAGAAGCCAAAGTTAACACTAATGTTTCTGATTTGGGCAACAAGGTGAACAGTGCTCCTATTCAGTGAATCTGGGAATACAGGGAAGAACTGACTTAGGTACGAAGTAGGGAGAATGATAAATTCAAAAGGTGAACTTAGGGACAGGGGCTCTGTCTTGTTCTCTGTGGTGTTCCCAGTGCCTAGCAGGGTTCTTATCTCACAGATCAATACTATCTCATCTCACTGTATTGATTCTCACAGATTTAATAAATTCTTTGAATGTTGAATGAAGTACAAAGATGTTTATGGAAGTGCTTTTTAAAGAAGAAAAAAAGGAACAACCAAAATAGGCCACTTACGTAAATGATAAGCAAATAATATAATAATGTGCCAAGAGGATGTCAGATGTCTACCATCAAAAACTGCCCAGAAAATTAAAACAACCCACAAAAGTTCAGGCTTTCGTAACTCTAAGTGCACTCGCAGGTAATTTAGCCATGTGTTGACGGATTAAAAAAATTTTTTTATTCCAGTTTCTGAAGAGAACCCATTGAGTGTTGACTCAGCAGTAAGTTGAACACATAAAAATGAGAAGTCAAATAAAAGAACTGTTTTAGATACTTAATCTTGATCAAAGGAAGTCCGTAACCAAAAAAATAATAATAATATTCATGTTCATTATCAGCCGATCCTTATGCAGCTAAGACTTAAAAATAACTTACACATATATTTCCTTCATAACCACTTCTTGGGTTATGTGAAAAATCATTGTAAAAGCCCTACCTGGTCTTAAGATTTTCAAGGTCTTCGGAGAAAATAGCATAGTTTTTAGTCAGGTATGTTCCCAGCTGGTTATCCTCTATACCCAAATCTTTAAGAAACATGAGTATTTGCTTAATGTCTTTTTCAAAATCCAGTCGCAGAAGGAGGTTGGCTGCATCTGGATGTTTTTCTATCTTTGAGAGATCCACTCCTATAATAAATTACAAATACTGTTTGAAGGTAACTGTTTAGCTAGGTCATTAAACTTCATACATAAAAACACAAGGAATTACTGATGAAGATCAACAACCCGTCCAAAAGAGAACTGAGACAGGCCAATAGAAACTTCTAAATATATTTAAACTAAACTAGTTGCAGAAATAAAATTAAATTAAAATGAAAACGTAGTACTTATGTCAAAGTCACATATAGAGGAAAACAATTCATTTGGGGTTAAATTTCTACCTGAAACAAATTCACCAAGTCATACTGACCTAGCTAGGATCATCCTCTTTATCTATGGTTCTTGAATATTGTTTGAATAATGCTTACGAGCTCCTACTGATCTCCACAGTAATTGCTTAACTGGCAATTCTACAGTGTAACAAACCCTTTAAATGAATTGTTACTTTCTTTGACATTTGTCATTTCCTTAGTTATAAGCATTATTTTCGAAATATGTTTATGATCTCCTCCGGGTGGGGGAATAAAAATAACCCTATGTCTTACTCATTGTAATCTCCAGGTCTTCAGCATGGAGACAAGTACCTTGAAGGAGCACAAGAAATGTCTGTGTGAGAACAGGTGAGCATATATAGCCCTCAAATATACAACAAAGCAGAAAGTATACAACCTTTGACCTTCACGTATCCTTATAATCTTAGGTAGTCTAAGTAAGTGAGACAAGGCATAGGAGAAAGAAAGAAGAGGGAGAAAGCAAGCTGTTACTTTCAAGTATTCTCTGGTTATGGATATAATTAGATGGCAATGTTAATTAGGCAAGGAATCAAAGTAACCTGTAATTCAAAATTCTCATTAAAACTGAGCGTTTTGGGGCACCTGGGTGGCTCAGTTGGTTGGGCAGCTGCCTTCGGCTCAGGTCATGATCCCAGAGTCCTGGGATCGAGCCCCACGTCGGGCTCCCTGCTCAGCGAAAGCCTGCTTCTCCCTCTCCCTCTGCCTGCCGCTCTTTCTACTTGTGCTCTCTCTCTGTCTCTCTGTCAAATAAATAAAATCTTAAAAACAAAAACCAAAAAAATAACTGAGCATTTTATTCTCTCATTTTTTTCCCTTTATCTGATTAAAAAAATAAGCATGAACAGGAAAGGCCTCTTCTTTACGTTGAGAGTAAACATTTGAAGATAATCTAAAACCTTAAGGTTAGATTTAAAGTTTTATATTCTTAAAAATATTTCTTCAGATGAAAAATAACTCTCAAACTGATTTCCAGATGCAACTTTCAAGTCTTAAATATAAAAGTAATGAAATAAAAACATTCTTTAATGGTGTACATAACCAGAAAAATAAATTATAATTTCATATACTATTATATCCAAACATAATTCTAAACCCAAATTTCTTGATATTAAACAGGCATTGATGTAAGATGATCATGACTAGAAAAACAGATTACACAAACACACCCGCAGAATGAAGACCAGAAACAGAGCCAAGATCAACTAAATGAATAAAATAAAAAATTAGCATATAATAATAATGGCATTTCAAATTAATGGTGAAAAGATACACTATTCATTAAAATATAATGGGACCACTAGCTATACGTGTGAAAAATAATTGTTTCTATTACTACACTTACGGTGAACATGATGTAATGTACAGAACTACTGAATCACTATGTTATGTATCTGAAACTACATGTCAATTTTACTTAAAAAAATTCCTTCTATATCTTACACAAAAGATTAAGCATCTAAATGTGTACTAACTCTAAAACTACTATAAGAAAACAGTTTAAAAAATATTAAGTATGACTACATAAAAATATAAAATTCATGTATGGCTTTCTGTAATAAATGTATTTGCATAGAAAAAGGTGGGGAAAGCTATTCAACAAATTGGTGATAGGGTTACCTCTGGAAAGTGGAAATGGGTATGTAGAGAAGGTGAGAGCTCTTTCTCTTACAGTACTTGCATTATTAACAACTAGATGAAATTCTAATTTAAAAATAGTATTAATAAAAATAAATTATTGGATGGATACATAAGTAAGACAGAAGCTAGTCCCAAATCTCTGTGATAAATGTGGGAAGGGGTGCTTTGAAAATAACATACAGGGTTCAGACTTGGAATTGAACTTACTCATACAGCTGATCTGTGCTGAAGCGCCTTGCTCAGCATGAGCCGTCACACCCTGACTGCGCTCAAACAGAAATCCTGAAAAGCTGCCTTTTAACAGCAATAGGAGAGCAGAATCTCATCAGGAGAGCACACTGCTGTCAGCACAAATCACTTGGACTTACTCAAGATTAACTTGAAAAAATAGTCACTGAATTCCCACTATGGACCAGGCACTTCTGTTAGGCTCTGGGGATATAACAAATGAGTAATACACGCCTCTAACTTCTGGGTGACCGCAGTCTGAGTTGCTTTTATCCATTCAGTAACTACAATTATTACCACTGTATTCAGTTATGGTTACACATATCTAGTGTATCCATCAAGGTCTGGCAGGCAGCAGATATTGCCCTAGAAAGTGCGAGCAAAAAGAACTTTAATGAAGGGACTTTACACAGTGGTGTGACAGATGAGGGAGCGAACAAGGGCACCCCTAGTGCTAAACAGACAGGGAGCAAAAAGTATTCCCCGAACCCAGAGGGAACTGCAAGCTATTAAGAAAGGGCTGTTCAGGAGGAGCTGTTGTCATGGAGCGAGGCAGTTACAGGACCCAAAGCAGGGAAGGAACGGGGAAAAAAATATACTCCCACCCGCCTTCCCTCTCCTCCTGCAAGTGCCTCCCACTGGCTGAAGCTGCCCAGGAGCCTGCTGGCAAAGAAGCTCTAGTGCATGGAGACTGGCCTCCTGGGATAGAAAACAGGCAGAGTAGGGCAGAAAACAGATCGGAGAAGCAGACAGGCACCGGGACACATGGGTCCTCAAAAATACTATCTGACAAGGCAATCACAGCTCTTCCACGGTACTGTCACTTAAGTTACTTCCAAGATGTGCTGTTGACATATCAACATACAGAGAAGGAATGGCTGGAACATATATTCCAAAACTCTTAGTATGCTGTAAATTATTTAAAGGCAGGGGCCACGTCTTCTGTTTATCTTGTATTAGCCCTGGCACCTACCATAAGGCTGGGGAAGCTGTTCCAGAAGGAAGGTGACTGGCTCTCCTCTTTGTAGCAGATGTCATCTTTCTCTCCCCTTTGAAGCCACAGAACACTTTATTTGTATGTCTTATGTAGCACTTCTCACTTTACCTTTCATCCTTGTAGTCCAGTTATTTTTATATATGTATATTTAGATACTTTGAAGACTTGAAGCTTCTTGAGAACAAAGGCCATTACCTGCACATTTGCGTAACTTGCACAGGAACAGGGAAGTAAACAACTGTAATGCTGTTATTAGAGCTAGAATGGAACTAAGTTGGGGTGATGCAAGGGTCCAGAGGAGGGTCACCGAAGAACTTGAACTAAGTCTTCCAGTGGTCAGAGCTGGCCGAACAGAAGGAGAGAAGGGGAAAGGAGTAAAGCTGAAAAGGTAAGTAGGGGCCAGATTAGGCAGAGCGCTGACATCCCGGGGAGGCTTTGAAGGATTTCCAATAGGTCACTGACATAGTCAGATCGGCATTTTAGAAAGAGAACTGATATTTGAGAGATCATCAGAGCAATGTTGCTATCTGATAAGACGGCTATCAAGTTAGGAAGCTCCTAACTTTCCAGTGAAAAATGAGAGCCTAAAGTATGGCAGTGACTGGAGAATGAGAGCAGATGAATTTGAGAGAGAATCCCTTACCTACCCTGTTCCTCTCAATCCCCCGGGGAGAAAGGAGGTTTATCATCTGGGAAAATGAAATCAGAGATGTGCCAGAGCTAGGGATAATGAGAGAAGTAGATGGCTGCAATAAGGTGTTGGACTGAACAGGAGAGGACTAAGTAGAAAGTCTGCAGTGAGATCCCTTGGCTGTCTTCAACTATCCAGACCCCAGTGCATCCTCCCAGCCAACAAGCTAAAATAGTTATGGAGCAGGCCTAGACAGAAACCATCCACATTAGGGGGACAGTGGGCTCCAGGAGGAAGGGCAGGAGGTGGTGGGGAAAAGGAAGGAATTCCTCATCTGGTAGGGTTTACTACAGGAAACACTGTCCTGACAGGCTACTGGAAGGTGTGGGATAATTTGGCCCTAGAAATAAAGAAAACTAATCAAAGGAAAAACAAGAATTATTAACAACTATGGAAAAATGAAAACGATCCCAGAGAGCAGCAAGCAATATTTACAGTCATAATATAATCGCTGACTGATGATTTATCTAAAAATTGTTACCATAACTATACTGGGCAAACTGAATAGGGGAAAAGTATGTGTGTACATACAAGAGATCAACCAATGTCTAAAACTGATGAACCAAGCCACAGCACTATAAACAATGACATAAACAGAGATTAACTACAAACAGAAAGAGCTGTAAAAGTTAAGGAGACACCTCTGGGGAATAGCATGAAGGTCAGGAAGGCTGAAGCAGAGAGTACGGTTTTTCACTAGAAGCTTTTTTCACACTATTTGACTTCTGTTCATCTTGATAAAGATTAAAAATGCTGATTTGAACAAAGTAAGGCAAAAAAGCAAATGAGGAATACACTGAAAAAGTACCTGTAGATTGTTGAGACTTACCTAGAAGCACTAACTTCTGCAGAGTCTCAGAATGATCCACGTAGTCTCGAAGCGTGAACGTATCTGGGGGCAGTGGAGGGTCTGCGATAATCTGAACGGCCTCCTCCTCGGAAACTGGCTGCAACGGAGACACCGGAGGCAGGTCGTCCAGTGCTTTGAAGCCAGCCATATAGAAAGACAGGGGCGGTCAGCTCTCCAGTCTGTACACCTAAAGTGAAACCTCTTCCCTAGTTTGCTTCTTTTTAAATCTTGGGATCATCTCAGAACTAAATATCTGAGAAGTTCAAATATTTTCTACCTCCTAAGAGGTAAGGCTAAGACTATTTAGAGAAATCAACCACTGTTCCTCCAAGATAAGCAATCTGTTGGTAAGTTTCTATTCATAAGGAGGAGGTCCTACACAAAATTCCTTTCTTTTAGTTCACTTTTTTTTTTTTTTTTAAAGATTTTATTTATTCATTTAATTGACAGGGAGAGAGAGAGACAGCATGAGAGGGAACACAAGCAGGGGGAGTGGGAGAGGGAGAAGCAGGCTTCCGGCTGAGCAGAGAGCCCGATGTGGGGCTCGATCCCAGGACCCTGGGATCATGACCTGAGCTGAAGGCAGTCGCTTAACCAACTGAGCCACCCAGGCACCCCACTTTTAGTTCACTTTTAATCAACAGGTAAGAATGCTAAAAATCAACTGACCTTCGAGTACATTTTGAGATAGATTCTACCATAGCTTGTTAAACTGGCCCAAAGTACAACATATTCTACCATCCTGATTTGTGTGAGTTAGAGTCAATTCGATCCTGAAATGTCTTTTGATGCAATCTCCTTTCCTCCAAGTTATTCTCAAGTACGTCTTTAAAAGGACTTCTATGATTCTGTTTCTACCACCTGTAGTCCTTCACTATGGACATGACCCTCTCTAGCACAGCCCTGATTCTGAGATTTTGTTTTGTTTAAACCAAATGCGTAATGGGAGACACTGGGAACTATAACCTACATTAAGCTAAAGAATCAAGACTATGATTTTTTCATTCTATTTTTTGCTTCTCATAACTACCCTTTCTTATTTCTTATAGCCAGTCTTTCCTCTCTGCCCTCCTTGACCCTGCTGTCTTTCTTTCATATTCTACTTAACCTAATATTCCCTCATTGTGGTGAAATATTCCTTGCATAGGAATATTCCTAGAAGAGGAAGCATAGGAGAGAGAGGACTGACTAAAAAGTGACAAGGGAGTTTTTTGGGGTGTTCTATTTGTGTTCTTTTTGGTTTGTTAATTGTGGAGACTGTTACACTACTAAATGTGTTTGTCAAAATTCATAAAACTGTACGCTCAAAACTGATGAATTTTACTTGGATAAAATTATATCCTAATTAGGAATATATTAGGATAAATTATACACTAGTAAAACTAATTACCACCTGAAAATTTTTTATAAATTTAAATAATAAAGTATTTAGAAAGCCACTGTTACACATAAATCTAGAACATAATATTATCTATATATTAATCTACAAACCTTTTTTCTCAGTCAAATAAGTAAATGAATAGAACTGGCATTGTTCTTTTTCTTACTTGGTACAAAGTATGACCTGAAATAGGCTAACAGACTATAAACAGTTAACCTGTTCAAACTAGCAAAGTGGGGCAGAGGGGACTCTTCTGGAAGTTCAGAATTACCTTCTAGAGACAGCTCAGAATCAAAGTTGGGTATTTTTTGTGTCTTCTGTGTCTGTTCATTCATGCAAGGAAGCAGAGTACTTTGGCCAGAACCAATCTCTTGCCTACTTGAGTTGGTAGACTGGGAACTATTCCATAAGGAGGAAGTCCTGTAAGTCTTGAATCCCCACTGGAGAAAGCAATTATCAGAGGACATCTGTGGCTGAGCAGAAAAGCCAAGCAACAATGTTCTTCCTGGTCTCTGGAAATGTTTTCCGCATTGTGTAGCTGTAATGAAGCAACTCAATTTAACTGAATTGAACCATCTGGATATCTGTTGGGCTGACAAAGCCATTTTTCTTAAAGTAGCCTACAAAGGAAATATATAACCATCAAAAAAGAGAAACTCACTTGACTTAAATGTTTAGAACAGTACTCAAACAACAAAATGATAAACTGGAAAATCTTTTTTCTAATTAAAAGATGTTCAATAGACTTAGATAATTAGAGCAGTCACATGTTACTTAAGCACAGGAAAAGCCAAAAACAAGACAGCCCCAGTTATAAACCAAAAGACAGGAACTTCTGAACTTGAAAAATAATGACTGCTTTACAATATAAAAAAAAGCAAAACCATTGGTATAAGAAAACCATTTAAAACAAAAATCTGTGTTTAAATTACAGCTGAACCCAATAATCTGTTAATTTAATATTTAAAGGAAATAAGGTGATGCAATTAAGTGTTCTTGATATTTGGTTTGAAGGACATTGGTTTGAAGAAGCAGATTGTTGATCCAAGACACTGAATTATGCAAATGCATTTTATGTTTATGCATTACTCACAAACTAAAAAACAAGAAGAAATCTACTTTGCCCTAAATGAATTATCACTGTCCTAAATATCATCACTGTTATCTAGAAGATTGTTTCTTGCTAATCCTCAGGGCTGAACACTTGATTATTTCAGATAAAGCTGTTCCTCAAAAGGGAATTGAACAAAACCAATTTTGTCAAATTCTGTTTTTTGGCTGTAGGAAAAAAGAAAAAGAAAAGGCTTCAAAACAAAAGGTCAAAACTAGCAAGCAAAATGAAGTGACAGAAATACATAAGCAACCAGAATACATGAATATTTTGACCAAAAAATGCAGTTGTTTTAAGATTTTTATAAGGAAAGGCTGTTAATACTTTAAGCTCCAGGATTATGAAGAAATTTTATATTTAGACAGCTTAATTAGAAGAGTAGATTTGATGCATATAATTTTATGTTAAATAAGATAATCCATATAACACACAGCATGGAGTCCAGCATACGGAAAATCCTCAACAAAGTTAGCCATTAGTATTATTATTGATTACACATCCATATATAAATGAATTCTGCTGAATTAACTGTAGTATACAACTTTTTTATTTGTTTTTCTACATATTGGAATTCAGCTTGTTTTATGCTCACAGTTAGACCAGATATTGAAGGTCTAACCTCCTCCTGGATATCTGTAGTTTAGGGAAGTCTCCTGAAAGAGCTTTACGAAAGTGAAAGTCTCACTATCATTCTGAAATGATTTTAGAAAGGAAATAGGTAGGCACAACAGCCTATGGGATAGGTGCTTTTTGTTAAATTCTGGCAGGAAATGACTCGCCAAATCTGTCAGGGTTTCCCTCAAACCTACAACATTCATTCTCTGCACAAAGGGAGCAAATTGGAAGCCAGAAGACCTCAGGTATGCTAGTTGACAAGACTATTTCTTGTTGTGATGGGCACACTGACAGGCCCATGATGGGGGTTCAATAACTATTCTTGAAATAACAATTTTTGGGGGCACCTGGGTGGCTCAGTCGTTAAGCGTCTGCCTTCGGCTCAGGTCATGATCCCAGGATCCTGGGATCAAGCCCGCATTGGGCTCCCTGCTAGGTGGGAAGCCTGCTTCTCCCTCTCCCACTCCCCCCTGCTTGTGTTCCCTCTCTCGCTGCGTCTCTGTCAAGTAAATAAAATCTTTAAAATAAATAAATAATAAAAATTGTTAAAAAAAATAACAATTTTTTGAAAAGGTAATGTGATTCTTAAGGTCCCAATCAGCTTTAAAATATTTGACTTCTAAGTTTATCTAAACATTTCATCCTATTTCAAAGCAAACTTCTGAAATCCCACATTCACTGTGAAGCCTTTCCAGGCTCAAATTAATACTCCTCCCATATAGCGCAAATTAACTTTTGAATTCCATCCATATTCATTTAAAGACCTTTATGCATTCACCTAATGTTCATCCTGTTTGTATTTACAAGTGCAGTATCCTCTCTACATCATCATTTCATTGCTGTGTATACCTCTTAACAATTGATCAATTGTTCGTTCACTGGACCAGGGCTGGGTCCTATCTGTGGACCCACCCTCCCAGTGACTATTCCCCATTAGCCCCGAGACTTGCATTGCTCCAATGTCTGTGGGATGGAAATGAATCAGTTGCAACTATGATTAATTCGTCTACTCAGTATTCAAATGCGGATAAGGCATTTGCAGACGTGCACAAAGGCCCTGCGTGGTGCTAACAGTAAATCTAACACGACTCCATCAGGAAGATTAAAGGAAAAAGCCCTAAAGGATTCTGCATTAAAATATCATACACCAGGACTTGCTCTAATTCTTCGCTAGCAACAGGAATTGCCACTGAAGTACTGTTTTCCCAGGATTCAAGATTTCTAACTCTGTAAAGCTAATAAGTGATGTCAGGGGATGAAAGCGGGTGTTGGGAAGATGGCTTCGTAATCAGGGGCCCCTCGTGAATGCTACACGCCCCTCCTAGGCCATTTTAACAAGTCCCCACAGCGAACTTCCGCAGGAAACCAGCTGCCACGCTAGGCTTCCTTCCGCGTCCTCCGCAAAAGGCGCTAATAAACAAGCATGGTTGCGTTTTCGTCTCGTCGGCCAGAGAAAAAAACAAAACTAAACTAATCGCCCCCGACTGGGCCGCGGAGACCCAGGGGCCATGAGGCCCCGGGCCGGCCTGGACGCGGGTGGGTCCGGACCCGAACCCCACCGGGAGCGCGCCCCGAGTGCTCCGGCGGCTCCCGCTTTACCTGTGGCGAGGCGCACGCTCTTGGTTTGTTTGCGGGTGGCCGCCAGGCTGGCCCGGCCCGGCGGACAGTCCCGCAGCGTCTCACCGCCGCCCGTCAGCCAGCCCGGCCGGCCCACGCCGCCGCGCTCCCTCGCCCACGTGGACTGCGGCCAGAGTGGGCGAGACCATCTGCGAGGCTACGCAGGGGGAGAGCGGGCGGCGTGCGGCGGGGAAAGAGCCGGCCAGGGGTCACAGCTTCCCTTCTCCCGCACTCTACTTACCTTAGGCCTCGTCCACTGGGAATGTGAAGATATCACGAATCCTCAGAGATGCGGCTCCCGGAACGCCGGCGGTTACACGGCCGGCAGCGCCCCCCCGCCCGAGGCCGCGTTGGCGGCGCCAGGACCCCGCCCTCCCGCGCCTGTCCTTCCCTCGGCTTCCAGCCTTTGCTCCGCGCCAGACTCGGCGCCGCCGCCCGGCTGCCCTCCTGCAGCGGCTCGTCACCCCCGGGGTCCCAGCCTCCACGGGCCGGGACCGCCGCCGCCGCCGCCGCAGGACGGGGAGGCGGGCCATGGCGTCCTGCGTGGGGAGTCGGACCCTGAGCAAAGATGATGTGAACTACAAGATGCATTTCCGGATGATCAACGAGCAGCAAGTGGAGGACATCACCATCGACTTCTTCTACCGGCCGCACACCATCACCCTGCTCAGCTTCACCATCGTCAGCCTCATGTACTTCGCCTTCACCCGGTGAGACGGGCCGGGCCGCGTGGAGGGAGCGCCCTTGGGCGAAGGGAAGGGGCTGGCGGGAGGCGGTGGTGAGGAGCGTGGGCCGGTGGAGCTCTGGATGAGGAATCGTGCTGGCTGTTGCACGCACACACTCGCAGACCCACCGCCCATCAGCTCCTCCACCAGCGCGGTGTCTCACAGCACACCTAGCTTCCTGCCCTACAGCGCTTCTGGACTGGCGTTCGCCCCTACCCTCCAACCCCCACCCCCAACCCCCACCCTATACTACCTCCTATACAGCGCTTCGGGCCACACCAGGAGCACTCGCGGGTCACCTAGCGCGATGCCCACCTCTCCTATCGTACTGAGCATCGCTCCCCACACACATCACGATGCGCCCCCCTCCTCTCCAGCCCCCGTCCCTACTGAGCACACCGTATGAATCATCTCCTATGCACCACTTTCAGCACATACCGCTACACGCTGAAAGCACCCCGGTCCACAGCGTTTTCACGCACCATACACAGGCCCAGGACACAACCAGGACCCCTTCCTTTGGATCTCTTCCAGTATTCACTACCGGCCATGCACAAAATGCACATGGAAGTTGCACTACACAGTCTTTCCCATGCAGCACCTCTGGTATGCGTGGCACACAAACCATCTAGCATAACCCTTCCCCCAGCCTCAAACAGGACCACAACACAAATGATGTAGATGTGTATCAAAGCTGACCTTTCCCCTTCCAGCACAGCTGCTACCTATCACCTCTTGTACATTACTACACAATGAGATATTGTCAAGCAATTGTAGCAGTGCCTGGTGCATAGTAAATGCTGTGGAAGTGATAAATAAAACACATAAACCTCAACACATAAACAACTCTTTTCTCCCCGAAAACACACACACACACACACACAGTCGCTCAAAGCTGTTCTAATATATACTTGTGCATAGGAGCTCTCCAGCCCAACTCTTGATACCTACATCATATAACTAGTCACTGAACATGTGGCCCCTCACCTCCAACCCAGGGAAATATTCCATCCCAGGTTCATAATGACATACACACTGTGGGTCCTACTTAACAAGGATTTGTATTTTCTGACTGAACCTCTTTAAAGGAAAGGCATGCCTACCACACTCTTATGGCTTACAAGATCAACCCAGAGAAGTGTAGTTTTGGAGCCAGACTGTTGGCTTCAAGTGTCTGTGTGTCCATGGTTGAGTTCCTCAACCTTTCTCTGAGCCTCAGGATCCACACTTGTAAAATGGAGATAAAATATGTACTTACCTTATACGGGTTTATGAGTAATAAATGAATATGTGTGAATGCACTTAGCAGAGTACCTCATTCACAACGCACAATTAACGTCACTTACTTCTCTCAGAATTTTTATCCAGCAATCAATGGTTCTTGTTCCAGGTCAGCAGAAAATGTGCAGAAGTATATTGAGTGGTCACAAGGATTGGCACTTATGGTATTTAGTGGGTGGAGATTAAGGACGCTAGATGTGTTATGACACACGGGACAGCACTGTACAATGAAGAATGAACTGTCCCCTATATAAATGCTTGTGTGTGCACATGTACCTGCAAGATATACACATACATACACATGCACACTTGCACACACTCAGGTGCCAGGGGTGCCTGCATTGGGAATCACTGCAATCTTTCAGATTTTCATAAAACTAAATATCTTCCCACATCACACTTGTTTCTGACCTCCACAATCCATTTGACTCTTGGGTCTTATTTTGTGTTTATCTGTTTGCATACATCTACCTAAAACTATAAAGTATATGTAACGATTACTCTTAATGATTGAGGGATACAGCTACTATGATTATAAAGTCTTCTGCTAATTCTATGCAGTGGGATAAGACCAGACCTTTCCATAGTATCCAACCAAGAACATATTTCTAGCCTGGGATAAAACTCATTCTTGTCCCTAATCATGGTTACTCTCAAATACTTCATTCATTATGTCATCCGATTTTACCGCTTAATAGCAGTGTGGCCACTTAATTTTGCTAAGCCTCAGTTTCCTTATTTATATGTAAAATGGAAATATCTATTAATTCCCCATAGGATTATCTGTCATGAGGATTTAGTTCATTTTTTTAGATAATCTGTGTTTAGATCAGTGCATGCCACATAGTAAGTGCTCAGTAAACATTAGCCATAACTGTTACATCGTTTCATTGTATGCTAATGTCTTCTAAATTATATTTGTCAAGGAGCGAGGAGGAAGTATGCTCTATTATTGAGAAAAAGGATGAAGGCATTGAAATAATGGACATTGCTTTGCTTGGATAACATACATGTCTGTTTAGTATTTTTTTTTTTTTTAAAGATTTTATTTATTTATTTGACAGAGAGAGAGATAGTGAGAGCAGGAACACAAGCAGGGGGAGTGGGAGAGGGAGAAGCAGGCTTCCTGCCGAGCAAGGAGCCCGATGTGGGGACTCGATCCCAGGACCCTGGGATCATGACCTGAGCCGAAGGCAGATGCCCAACGACTGAGCCACCCAGGCGCCCTGTCTGTTTAGTATTAATTTCGGTTTAACTTCATCTCCTGTGTGGGTTGACAATGACGGAATTAGTGCAAGAGTCTCTTTGGAAATAAGAAAAGTAATTATGGTATTTTATTCTAAACAATGAGAAAAAGAATGAGCGGTTTTGTTCCAGCCTTTTATCTTTAATATTATTCTAGGCCCTCTAAGAATAGATCTCTCTTCCTCTTTTCTATTACAGAAAGTCACATTCTTCTGTAATTTCCCTTTTACAGCATATTCTGCCAAAGCAGTCGATAAACTGCAGCAGAGAATATGAATTTTAATAGCTTGTCAAAAGTAATAGAAAAGGCATAATCTGAACCTCAGCCTATGGTCTTTTCCAAAAATAATAATCTTTTTATTTCTTCCAATAATTTCATAAAGAGAAACCATCTGTTGAAGAACTCATTAATAACAAGTTTCACCTTCTATAAAATCATAAGCACCATTAGTGCAGTTGGTACTTACTACCTCTTACTCATTTTTTGTAATGATTTGTGACCCTTTAAAGTGGGACATTACAGTGATCGCTCTTTCTCCATAAAGATTGAAAGTAGCGACTTCTTAAATGAAAATTATTCATTCTCTGCTCTTTTGTAATGATTGTCTCCAGTACCTTATCCTTACTTTATAACAGGATTAGTTGGATGACTGTTCAGTGCAGTTCCTTCAGTAACAGTGAAAAAGTGTGTTTTTCAAAGACTAGTGATGTAAGAGAACAGGAGATCGAATACTTTTGGGGTGCCGTATGACCAGTAGGTGAGCAACAGTAGCTGGGTCCTGTCACATACTGCAGAGACACAGCAAGAATTTAGGATTGTGTAGGATTAGATACCACGCACAGAAGTCTGAGACAGGTTTGGATTTGTCAAGTAGTTCTTTTATTAAATAGCAACTAGGCCAACTCACTGTGAAATCATAGTGTTTAAATCTCCTGTCTCTTTCACTATCATTAAAAATAAACCAGATGCCATCGAATCATTCTCCCCAAGCTCATTTTGCCACATTTTAGAATAAGTCTTCTTATAAGATAAATGCTTTGGCGTAAGTCTTGGAAGTTTGTTCAGCCAAAATGGAGCAGGGAGAACCTTTGTCTCGAGTTCAGAGTATAATTACTGAGGTGTTTCATATTTATTCTGCTTTCAGAGATTGGCAAACTTGGACATAGTGAATGGCCCTCATGGCAAAAACTCAAACATCAGATTTGAAAACACCCAAATCTACTAAATCCCGTTCACAGCAGCCCACGCTTTCCTTAAGAGGCACTCGGCAATAAAACCATGGAATCCACCTCTCCAGGAGTGCCTGTCCGAGAACCTCATCCAATCCTCACTTACCCCAGAAGAGATTGCCTTCCTGCAGCTTGCTGTCCCTGAGTGCTTCCTAGTCTGTCTGTGCTGGCTTTCTCCTTGACAGGAGACTCAGGAGACAGAGGAGGGCAGGGACATGGACAGACTTTTGGTTGATTTGTTCTTATTTACTTGTTAAGAATGGTTTTTATTTCATTTCCCTGAGTAGACTTGGAGCTCCCATTCTTCATCAGGTCCCTGAGCCTTACTTAGTTCTGCCTTCTTTGTCACCTCCCTCATGGAGACCTGCCAACTTTCCCCATTCTTTCCCCTTTAGCCCATATAAATCCCATTAGAAAACATCTCCTGATACTGCTGATTCAGTTGTCTTGGTTCTGTTTCCTTTGCGTACATCATGTTCTTTCTCTCCCATTAACAGAAGGCCTGGATGTCCTTGTTCCCTGACACCAGCTCTATTAAGTGATGGTCCACAGCGGCTGTGTGCTGGGGTTAAACCAGCCCTGGTGGGGTGGGGGCGGGGAACAAAGTACACTGTCAGGTGGTGCCCTCTGATGAGGTCCAGTTACGAGTGATCTTCACGTTTCTCTTCCCCACTTACTATTTGAATCATATTTCTCCTTGGATTTCAGTAAGCATCTTCTATATCCTTTCTTATATTTACGTCTGGTGTTTTAGGTCCCTAATACGATTATAAGCTTATTGGAGGGGAAAATGAATCCTATATTTCTTTGGGGTCTTCTGTAGGAAATAGGTTCCTGGGTGACTTCCGATGTTTATTTGGTTTAAATGCTGCCTTACCTCAGAGAGATTGCATGCCTACCAGTTGTTACCTGGTGTTTAGCATTTTAGCTATAATTCTGTTACCGAGGGTAATACAGTTAGTCTTGTGCTAATAATTTCTGTAGCCTCAGATTTTTGTAGGGAAGTTAGCAGGTTTTCAGTCTCATTGAATCCAGAAACCAGGTCTTATCCAGTCAGCCATAACTGCTTTCTGAGCCCCTGGCCCTGGTATCCCGTTTAATTCAGTTCAGCTATTCAACGGTCCAGGTGTCTGCTCACCTGGAGTAGACCTAGTTTATCTTCCCAGGTCTCACTGGGCCTTTACAGCTCTCAGAGCTCTTCTCTTCTGCCCAGGCCCAGGCCTTGGCTCAGCAATCCCCTTATCCTTTGGGATAGTATGCTCCCAAACCTTTATTCCACCTCCCTCGCACCTGTCCTCCACACCGCTGCCCTCATGACCTTCTAAGACAAAGTTGTGACCCCATCTGTCCCTGCATACAGTCTGTCACTGCATCCCCATCACCTGTAGGGAATGCTGGCTGGACTCTGTGGTCTTTCATTGTGGAGGAGTTTTCCTTCTCTAGCCTTGTCCCCCACCCCCGACACCTGCACGCAGGGCACACAGCAGGCCCAGCTGGCTCACCGACCCCACACCCAGTGCCAGGCTGGCGGCCCTCTGCTGCTAGAGAGCACCTCCCGGTGCCTCCTGTCTACCCACGAGCCCATGGTATCCTGCACAGTCCACCTGGATGGGCGCCTTCCCGGACACCTTTCTCAATTGTTTGAGGAAGACATGTTTATATACTTCCAAATATCTTTTATTATTGTGTGTCTCTTATTGGCATTATAGTATTTGTTACTATATCAATTTTTTGAGGCCAAATACCTTCATCATCCCAGGATACACACCCAGTAAATGCTAAATGAATCAAATACAGGAAATCATTTATCCAATAAGAACTTTAAAAAGATATCACTCTTCTCCTTTCATTGATAGATCTAAGTTATAATTCTCAACAAGGATTATAACTTACTGTAAAATGAAATGAATGTAGTCTTTAAAGACAATACCAAAGCTAGTTAACACCGCTCCACCTTGTAACCTGGGACTAGGTTTTCCATTGGGAGAGAGGATCCTTAACAGGGACCGGCCTTATCAACATGACCCTACCTGTGTGTCTCAATTTCAAGGACTCCTATTAAAGGGAAGGGTAGGAGAAGATGGGGGGAGGGAGGACAACCTACTTAGCAGCCTTAGGAGTCCTGGTAAAAGGTTCCTTTCTGCCTGGCCCCAGGGAGGAAGCCTTGTCGAGGTGACATGTGAGTGACTGCGTGGAGTGTGCTTCGGTTTCCTGAAGTCGGCCTCGCCCACTGCCTGCCTATAGTCAGACACTAAACTGACACAGAAACGGAGTCTAAAATTTTTTCTGAGTGCAGACTTTTTTTAGTTCAGGGCTTTCCTTTATACCTTTCCTGCTTTTAGGACATTCTCTGTTTTCTGGGCAGTTAGTTCCTTATATTGGTTGAAACAGCATTTGACAGAAGGAGTTGAAGTGTTTGAATGTTTGACTGGCCATCCCCACCAGGACAGGAAAGCCACCGTTAGTGGACTCCGTGGGCTCAGGCTGTGGTTCACCCTCACGTGACCTGAGTCGCTGGGCCCACTCAGCCATAGCGTCTCGCTCATTCTGGCACCCACTGTTTTGAGAAGGCCTGCTGTGGGCCAAGGATTGTGCTGGGCGCCCGAGGTACCTCAGAGGAATGAGATGGAATGTGTGCCCTCTGGAGGTTAAATTACGGTTTTATTGTAATCTGCCCATTCAGTATTTTCACTGTATGTAGTCAGGGCTACCCCCACATGCTTCCGGAGCACCTCCTAAATTTGGCAGAGAGGGAAAAGGACTTGGCCTACTCCCCCCCCCACACACACCCACCCACCCCCCCCAGCTTGTCTGTCTGTATCATTTTGGTAAATGTAGCAGTCTTGACCTAGAGCCAATGTTCCAGAAGCCCTGGCTCCTACTTCCACTCAGCCTCTTATTTGTGTGTAACTGTGGGCCAGAGAAAGCAAGAGCTTTATCTCCTTCCTCCTCCAAGTCAAGATAATACTCCTCCACAGAACTGGGGGGCCGTGCAAAGAAAATGCCAGTTGCGGAAGTTGCGTGGCAAGTCCAGAGCACCAGAGGTTGAGACATTTGTGGCCGATGGCGGCAGTAGGCCTTGGGGAGAAGTCAGGGCTGTGGTCAAGGTTGTCAGAACCAGGAGAGTTGGCAGGGCAGCGTGCCCTGGCATTGGTGTGTTTTGTTTTTGGTTTTTTAATTCATCCATTGTTTCTTCCAGAGCTTTTTTGGGTTTTTGATTTTTGGTTTTGCAGTTTTGGTTTTTTGTTGTTGTTGTTTTGTTTGTTTGTTTTTTTTTTTTTTACTTCTTCCAATCATCTAGAATATATTTTTAGTAAAAAGTATGAATTACAGTATCAACCTTCTTTTCCCAGGCAACAGTTAATTTATTTCAGCCTTGCTTTTATGTGTGCCCTGTCAAACTCTTTTATACCATCCCTGTGCATCTAACATGAGTCAGATAGATTTAGGATGACATAATTTTTTTAGGAGGCAGCTTGGCTCATCATCTTCAGAGTCTAGCAGACCTGGTTTCAAATGGAAACTCTGCAACTTCTTAAAATTATAGGCTTGGGCAAATTAGAATTACGTAACCTTCCTGAGCCTTTGTTACCTCATTTGTAAAATATGGTTGATAGTACCCCATTTCACAGATGGGTTGTGACAATTAGAGATGATGTTTCGAAACTGCCTGTCCAGTGCCTGGTACACAGTAAATACTTGATAAAGGGGAGCTGTTGTTATTGTCATTATTGTTACTGGTATCGGTAGTGGGATGTTGGCCTGAATGAGGACGTTGTGTTCCCCCAGTCCCTGTGTGTAGCCATTCTTCAATAAAAGCTCGTCTTGGAAATTGGACATAGGGCTTCCCTAAGCCAAAGGCCATGGCAAGTACCCTAGTAAATGATTGGGCTAGCATTTTTAGGGCCGACCATGTTCATAACTTCTGGGCAGATGTTAAATTGTTGGGGTGTACATTAAAATATGATTACACTTTGCTGCAAGAGGAAGTCCGTCTGATTGGGTAGTTTGGTTTTATAAGCAGATCTATGAAGTTAACAGTGAAGCATTGTTTGTCCAGCATTAGTGTTAGTGCTGTTGGGCCAGATGATGATTTAAGGAATGGGATCTGTATGATCTCTTACCTCGGAACCTTATGTTCAGTCCTGTTATAAATCTGGAAATCATTTAGTTGGGTACAGAAAGTTAGCATGCACAGAAGTTGGTATCTAAATTAACTTCTCTTTTGGAAGCCCAATACCCCAGGACCTAGTCTTTAATTGGGTAATTGATTACCGTTTCATTCCATACCTCTTCATGTATTCTGATGTTCTAGATTTTTTTTATATGTTAACTTGATTTTCCTTTAAGGTTTTTTTTGACCTCTTTTCTTTTCCTTCAGTAATGTTTAATCTTAATTTAATATCTGTCTTTTGAAAGCTCTTTCACTGCAGTCCTTGCACAGATAAACCCAACTTTCAGAAATCACTTTTGAATTTATTGCTACTAGTCTCATTATGTCTAAATATCTCCTTCCGTTCTTTTCTCCTGTTTTCTCTCTACTCATCCTGCACGTTTTTAAACTGAAAATTCTGGACTTCCCTCTCTCGAGCTTCTTAATAATTATCAATAATTCAGAAAATCTTACTGTGTGAGAGTTCTGTTTTCCCTCCTTTGTTTGATTCTCTTGAGCCCCAAGTATGCTACTAGACTTTCCTTTTTTTTTTAAATATAAACTGTCAGAACCTAATTTTTCTCTGCCATCAATGTTAAGAAAATTTCCATTTGGGAAATTTTACATGGTTTTATACAATAGATTTTCTTTGTAATCAGTAATCAGTCCACAAATATCCACTGAGGGCTTATTGTGTGCCAGCCTTTGAGGATACGATGAGTGAATAATGCCCTGCCTTCAGGAGTTTACTTTCTATATATCCTTTTGTTTTGTTTTGGCAGGGCAGGGCAGGGCAGGGCAGGGCAGGGGAGTGGGGGCAGAAGAAGGAGTAGAGAGAGAATCCTAAGCAAGCCCCATGCTCAGCATGGAGCCCGATATGGGGCTTGATCTCATGACCCTGGGATCATGACCTGAGCTGAAATAAAGAGTCAGACACTTAACTGACTGAGCCACCCAGGTGCCCCAGGAGTTTTCTTTCTATATTGAAGACAGACAACATACCAACTAATAAATGGAATCATTTCAGTTACTAGGGTTATGGAAGAGATAAATACAGCAATAGAAATGACCAGGCACAGAGGGAGGAAACTCATCCCCTTTCTTTATAGGGCTTTTGCTACTGGTCTGACCGTAAATCTTGTATTCTGTTTTCTCATGATTTTTCTTTTAATATTGTTTTCTGGTGCTTTCTTATTACCCAGCATTTTGCCCTTTTCTTTCATCCCTTAGATGGCCAACTGCCCGTTTTTAAGAATTGATAATCTCATTGCATTGTGCCCTTCTTCCTTATAATCTTATGCTTTCTTTCTGACTTCAAAAGATTTCTTTGCCACAGTGTACATCATAAAGGTCATCTTTAGTGATTATTGAAATCAAAAGGCATTTCTCCAAAATAAACCTTACCTTTTGACATCCTGGATTTTGGGGGGTTTTTTGTTTTTTGTTTTTAATTTATAAAGAAGAGTGATCCTCAGACGTTTTGTCTCAGTGGAATGTGTGTCGGTATGTAGGGTTGCCAACTGCATTTCTTGTAAGACTGGACTTTAGTATAAGGTTGTGTTATTTTAGGAAAGGATAGTGAGGAGTAAGTAGTGTGTGTAAAGACTTTGCTTGCAAAGTGAAGTTAACAGTCCCCGGTATTTAGAACATGGAACTCCTATGCCTTCTGGATTGACTGTTTAGGCCTGAAAATGAATACTCCGTGTTTTCTTTTCTGTTTTCAGGGATGACTCTGTCCCAGAGGACAACATCTGGAGGGGCATCCTCTCTGTCATTTTCTTCTTCCTTATCATCAGTGTGTTAGCTTTTCCCAATGGTAAGTGATGTCATGCTTTACCACATTTCTCCTGTGCATTGTACCCTTTTGGTGTTTTTCGGGAGGTATGCCATCTAGAAGATGAAACCAGAAAATGGGAATAAAAACCTAATCTGTGGTGGTTAGGGCACGGGCTATGGAGGCAAACTGCCCATTCCGCCACTGGCTAGCTTTGTGGCCCTGGGGAAGTCCCCCAGCTTCTTCCCAAGTGCTTGAGTCTCTCTGTTCTGTAAATGGAGATTGTCAGGTAGGTACTGTTGAAAGCATTCACTAAATTAATACATGTTAAATTCTCTGAATAGTGACTGACAAATTGTAAGCTCTCGGTAAGTGTCAGCTGTTGTTCTGGTTGCTATTTTTGCTATATCAGCTGAGTCATAAAATACTCAATTATTATTTAGTCCTTTTTGCTAAGGACAGGGTCAATGCTGTATGAGTATTACTTAAATAATGTGTTGTCCCAGGTGATCTTTAATCACAGTAAATGTTGCTGATCATGCATTTGGGATATGAATTTTCATCATCAGGTGAAAAAAAGACAATCATTACTGTGAATTTTATCCCCCATCATGATTATAGAGTGAGGAAAAGTCTTTGTTTTTTGTTTTTTTTTAAAGGGGATACCTGGGTGGCTCAGTCAGTTAAGCGTCTGCCTTCAGCTCAGGTCATGATCCCAGGGTCCTGGGATCAAGCCCCGCATCGGGCTCCCTGCTCAGTGGGGAGTCTGCTTCTCCCTCTCCCTCTCCCGCTCCCCCTGCTTGTGCTCACTCTCTCTCGCTCTCTCTGTCAAATAAAATAAAATCTTTAAAAATAAAATAAAAGCTGCCATACTTAAGATTCATCCCTTTCCTCTGAATTGTCCCTTGCTTTGTTTTTTCTTATTCCTCTTCAGTAACTTCTCCCTAGAATATTCTCTGCTTATTCCCTGTAACCATTTCTAAACACTTCCTTTTTATATCCTGTGTTTTTTACTCTTAAGATATTTTGAAATTTTTTAGTCTTACCTATGCATTATGCTCCAAGGGCCGTACTTGGGTTTAAACACCATACTTGAGGGTGTGTTTCTTCTCTATCCTCCCGTCTATTCAGTAGAATGTAATGTGTAATATAAGAAGCCCGTTGTGCTACTCTTTGCTACTTGGAAATCTACCATGGTAACAAAGTTCTAATACGAATTCCAAATTATGTGTGTTGGGGGAGGCAAGTAGCAGCAGGGATGGGGGTATTCCCCCACCAGTAAGCAATTTTTGGACACAAGCTGGCGGCCCTACAGTTCCAACTCAATTCTGAGACTGTCTACCCAGAGTTAGCATCAGATCCCACAGGTTAAGGGCTCACAGGATGGCCCCCCACTGCAGATGCCAATTGCATGTTCAGGCTTTCACCTGTGCTTCTGACCAAATGGTTATAAATCAGGGCTTCCCATGACCCCTCCTTGGGTTCGATTAATTTACTATAGTGGCTCACAGGATGCAGGAAATGCGTTTACTCACTAGATGACAGTGCCAGTTTATTACAAAGGGTACTCATCAACAGTCAGATGAAGAGATGCATAGGATAAGGTATGTGGGAAGGGACTAGGAGCTTCCATGCACTCTCCAGCGTGTCACTCTTCTGGCGTCAGAAAAGTGTTCACCAACCCAGAAGCTCCCCAAACCCCATCCTTTTGGTTTTTTTGGAGGCCTCATTTACATAGGCATAATTGATTGCATCATTGGCTGTTGGGAAATGAACTCAACCTCCAGCCTCTCACCCTTCCCTGGAGGTCTTGGGGATGGGACTGAAAGTTTCAACTCTCTAATCACATGTTTGTCTCCACTGGCAACCAGCCCCATCCTTAGGTAGTTTCCTCAGGTCTCATTAACATAGCAAAAAATATTCATTATTCTCATCACTTGAAATTGCAAGGGCTTTAGGAGCTCTGCGCCAGAAAAGGGCACAAAGACCAAATCTATAGTTCTTATTGTAAATCACAGTATCAGTGATTTACAGGCCTTCAGTCTTTCCAAGATGATGGCAAGGGCATTTTGTTCTGTATTTTTGCTTAATCTTATGTAGCGCTACGTGATTTTTGCTGGGAGTGGAGGAATCCAGCCAGTAAAACCATGACTGAATCCTTCAGAGAATGAATTGTTTTAGATAACCAAGTTATTTGACAGCTGAGTTTAACTCTCCAACCACTCAAGCTTCTAGATTAAATTTTTAGTGGAAACCTTTCAAGATGTGAAGACCTGTCTCAGTCAGTGCAGGCTGCTGTAACAGAATACCATAGACCGGATGGCTTAAATAACACAAGATCTTCTTGTGGCAGAATTCCTCTCCAGCTGTGCACCTATGAAACCAAACATGTGCTTACAAAGTCTGGTAGTGGGACAGGCACAGGACAGACACTCTCATTCCAAAAGGGAGAAATAGGAAAGAAGGGAGGGTGACAAGTCCCAAGCAAGTTCAAAACCAGGAAGGCAAACTGGATGAGACTTTAAGGGTCAAGAATAACCAATCCTGGGAGCGCCTGACTGGCTCAGGCGGTAGAGCATGTGACTTGATCTCGGTGTCGTGAGTTCCAGCTCTATGTGGGGGGTAGAGTTTACTTAAAAAAAAAAAAAAAAGAATAATCAGTCCTCTTTGGCTCAGTGCTCTGCCTTCCAGACCTACTGGGGTAATAATAGTCTGTTTCCATAGCTCTGCCCACCTGGAGTTTGGCCTGCCCCCATGGCTCTGCTGGGTGTTGATCTTGCCTTTTGAAACTCAGGTGGAGATACTCTCCCCACCTTCCACCCACCCAGTGGCCCATGCACTCTAAGGCTTGTGGTGGAAATGACAGCTCAGATAATCTCCCAATTGCCTTTGAGATCCTTCTTCCTGTGTCTTAAAGAATAGCAAATGTTCATAGCCAAGTAGCTCTATGGTCCAGTCCTGTAAGGTCCAAGAGAAGTCTTCACTGTAGGAGTTAGAATTATCACATAATGAATCTTGGCAGGCGACACAAACATTCGGTCTATAACACCTGCAAACTTTTGCAGATATGACAAACATAGTTTGGCCTTTCCGTGATGATTGAGAGCTCTAGTCATGCACAATTATTGGAGGATGATGATTAGATGTCCATGGTATGGCTCGGTCATGGAATGAGAGGGTATTGACCCTACTATAGAATTTTCTAGGAAAAGTCCCTGATGTCAAACCACTTCTTTGGCTATTTGCCAACTTTCTTTTCCCTCCCTCTTCCAACACCCAGAACCTCAGAGTTCAGAATTTTTGGTTAAGAGGAGAGCTTGGACGTTACACAGCCCATCCTTTCTTTCAAGGGCCCCACGTTGTAGGACAGCTAAGTGGCCACTTGCAGCATAAAGCATGCAATACACAGGAACCACCCGAGTCTGTAGGTCGTCCACTTGAGCTTTAGAACCTGGCCTTTTCCTCCAAAGGTGGCATAAAAGTAAAGGAGGGTGAGCAGGTGACAGGTAAAGGGGTGGTCACGGGCACTCCTCCCTTTACCGTTCCTACCTGTGAGAGCCTGCTGCTTACTCCTGTGTCATCAGGCAGTGGCATAACCATTATTGCTCTGTGCCCTTTATTCTTACTTCTTATCTAGTCTGTCCCTGTCCTACTACCTTTTTTTTTTTTTAAACATCAGCCAAGGCATGCTAGGTGCTTAGGGAACTGGTCAGTCCAGGGGTGTCAGGTATGCTCTCCAAGCCTTCAGCTTTTCTTGGCTGCGTGTTAACTGTCGCTGAGTCCTCCGAGGTAACTTCTTGGCTCTGAAGATTTCTTTTCTGCCTTTGTTTTTTTCTTTTTAAACTTGCTTTTTCTTTTTCCAGTGCCATTTTGGAAGCCTGAGATGTCTCAAAAATTAGCCACTCAATAGCCATGATTTTATGATTTTATAGCCATCCCTTCCGTGAGGCTTTAGCAGGAGCTGGGCTTGGGGCTTCATTAGCAGATGGTTTCCTGTAGGCACCCAGGGCCCTGAAGGCTGGGGGATGAGGTCTGTCGGATACAACACTTTACGTGCTTTCTGCTGCTTTTTCTTCTGTTCCCTAATGAAGTCTTCTAATCTTCAAAGTCCACTTAACCCACTCAGTCTCTCATTGTGGGACTGCGCTATTGCTTTCCTTCTGGAACGATAAGAGCTAAGTTTGTTTTATGCGTTTTTTATCCTGGCTTGTGGACTTCGTGATGCATACAAAGTGGGGAGGACCCATAGACCCATGGGGTTCATTCAGCCTGCTCAGTTTACAGCTGTGAAAGCTGAGATGCTCCGCCCTCGTTCATCCCTGAAAGGTCACCCAGCCGCTCCATGTCAGCCTGGTGGGGGGACCTCAGCTCCGGCATCTTCCTTTAGTCTGACTTGTTCCGGATATTTTTCTTATTAGGTCCATCGTGATGTGTTTTTATCTCTGTCTTTGTGTATGTTTTTGTCTCCCTTTTCTTCTGTTCCTCTCTATCTGGCTTTTCTTTTTCCCCAGGAATATAATCTTAGGGTCTTAGTTGGTCTGTACCTCGTGGGTGGTTGCGTCCACCCTTCATTGCCCAGATGTCATCTGTGACCAGAGAGAGTAGCATATCACCCGGAGCCTACCTTCTCTCTCTCAATCTCTCTCGCTCGCTCTCTCTCTTTTTTTTTTTTTTAAAGATTTTATTTATTTATTTGTCAGAGAGCGTGAGATAGAGAGAGCACAAGCAGGGGGAGCGGCAGGCAGAGGGAGGAACAAACTCCCTGCTGAGCAGAGAGCCCTATGCGGGGGCTCAATCCCAGCACCCCGTGATCAAGACCTGAGCTGAAGGCAGACGCTTAACCGACCGAGCCACCCAGGCATCCCTCCTTCTCTCTCTTCTATCCTGTCTCTTCCCACCACATCCTTCCCCTGCCACCTCTGTGTGTGCCTGCACCCACACCACTCCCCTACAGGCAGAGCATGTAGGACTTAGGGCAGCACCTAGTTAGAGGGATTCTCTTAAAGCCATGTGTGCATAGCAAACACATTGTGTCCTCCTTGTTGTCTAAAGATCCCTTTGTCCACACTTTACATATGATTAGTAAGACTAAGTTTTCCACAGTAAAGAATGTTATTATTGAATATTTTAAAATTAGGGGTGGCTTCAGAAGGTGCCAGTGTGGATGATGGGGGAGCTGGCCAGGCCCCTGGGGAAGGGTACTCCCGAGCTATGTGGCTGTCCACTCCCAGAGCCAGCACTCAGACTTCAGGCCTTCGCGGGGGCCCCGATGCTGGGTGGCTGCTTCTCTGAGCAGAGTATACATGCCTCTTCTTGTTCCAGTCTTGTCACTTTATCTTCTGTTCACCCCCACCCTTGGCACATAGTCTCGAATTAAGTAATGAAAATGGATGGGAGAAACAGAGCCCAACATTAGCCTTCTCCTTGAAAGGCAGTTTTGGGGGAGTGCCTGCAGTGGATGGCATTCCCAGAATGGCTCTGTTTTGGCAACTTCGAACGCGTTTATCCTTGACCTCGCAAAGGCTGCCCAGTGTGTTTGAGTGTACGCCTAAATTCGATTGTGTGAGCTCATCTGTGCTAGGTGGTAGAATCAGTCAACTCCTTCAGGAAGTGGGGGCCCCATGATGCTTTTTGTAGAGTCTAAATAACCAAGGAAGCCCTTAACTTTCTCCATCGGGTTTTATAACAGGATGCTTTTGGCCACAAGTAAGAGGAAACCCATTTCAAAATGACTTGAAGAATAAAGGGAATGTTTACTTTCCCGAATGTCAGGAAGTTCTGAGATAGAGTGGTTCCAGGGTTGGCTAATTTAGCGGCTCGGTGACATGTGAAGACTCAGGCTCTTCGCTTTTTTCTGCTGCTCCATCCTCAGCCTGTGGATGCTGTGCGCTGCTACCCTAATGGTCCCGTGAGAGCTGATGCAGTGCTGGACAGACGGTCTCGGGCAGTGTCCAAAGGAGGAGGAGGGCACTTCTTCGATCTTTTTAAGGGTGAAGAAACCCTTGCTAGAAACCCTCCAGCACGCTTGTCCTCACTTCTCTTTGACCAGAATTGGGCCCTGTGCCTCTTCTCCATCCATACCTGAGGACAGGAATTTATAGTGCCCAAACAAGTGGGCACATGATAGATCTTCACTGACCAGAAGAATAAAAGAGAAAAAGGAGGGGCGCCTGGGTGGCTCAGTCGTTAAGCGTCTGCCTTCGGCTCAGGTCATGATCCCAGGGTCCTGGGATCGAGCCCCACATCGGGCTCCCTGCTCGGCGGGAAGCCTGCTTCTCCCTCTCCCACTCCCCCTGCTTGTGTTCCCTCTCTCGCTATCTCTCTCTTTGTCAAATAAGTAAATAAATCTTTAAAAAAAAAAGAGAGAGAGAGAAAGGATTGCTTGCATTGGCTTAGATTTTACCACTGAGTTATCTGGGAGAGCAGTGGACACCCAAACAGAATTTCATCCCCAGGGTGGGTGACTGGGGTAGGTTCTAGAATTCCTTCCTTCAGGCCTGTGAGCAGATGTGGAGGGAGAGACCCTGGGGTGAAGCCAGAGAAGCAGGACCTGATATCTACACCATGCTGCTTCTTTCCTGCCCTCTTTTCTTTTTCTACCAGTTCCCTTAAATTTTTTTTTTTTTAAAGATTTTATTTATTTGACAGGGGGAGTGGCAGGCAGAGGGAACAGGCTCCCTGCCGAGCTGGGAGCCCGACACGGGGCTCAATCCCAGGACTGTGGGATCATGACCTGAGCCGAAGGCAGATGCTTAACCTACTGAGCCACCCCAGGCGCCCCTCCCTTAAATTTTTTTTTTTAAATGCTTCCTCCATCTCATTATAGCAACTGGCACTCTAGCAGAAGTGTGATTTTAACCATACCGGTGTATCATTCAGGTGTAATTATAACTGTATCACTCCATCACTGCAGTGAAATTTAAAAACCTGTTTGGCTGTGAGATTTCTTTCAACAGGTGACCTTCAGGTGTGCTTTTCCAGCTTCTGGGGGCTTCCTTGAACCATTCCTTCCCCTTGGACCCCGCTCTCCCCAAACTGCCCAAGCCTTTTCTGTACCCCCAGTGCCTGGCCCACAGGGCCTCTCAATAAGTATTTGTGGGATCAAGTCATGAGTCTGCCCAGAAGAAGGTTCACAGAATCAGCCTTCTCTTTCCTAATCCTTGTCTGCAAGAGGAACGCCATTCAGCACTTCTTTAAGGTATTTTGAGGAGAGTGAAATACTAGTATTTCTTGATTTTCCTGAATTCATCCTTCGGTTTGTCCTTTGGCCTCATTTGACTTCTCTGAGCTAAGATAGTGTTAATCACATCTCCTTGAGGTTTGAAGGTGAGCCAGAAGATTCACTGCCCCCTAAATTTGAAACAAAATTCTTGTCCTCCTCTCATCCTGTTTCCCGCTCCACTACTTTTTCTTTAAAAAAAAAAAAATTCTTTCTTAGGTTTGAAATTTGCTTAAAGATCATTTTACTCACCTTTTCTAGGTTTTTCCTAGAGGAATTTAAAATCGCAAATAATAATAATCTTTGTCGATATACCTCATTAAAGCTGAAAAACAGTGATAATCAAGAGAAGAAGCAGACAAAGAGGGCACAGGCCCATAGCTCTTGGAGACGCAACTACTTCCCTAAGGTTCGGTCCCTTGAACTTAGTTATTCATGGGAATCCTAACAGGCTGCTGGCGAGTGGAGCTGTGATCTTATTTTCTTTTTTAATTTTTTTTTATTCTTATTTTTTGTGTGCTATCTTATGTTCTCATTTCTGAGGTAGTTTTCTTTTTTTAAGATTTTTTTTATTTATGTATTTGACAAAGAGAGAGAGAGAGACAGTGAGAGAGGGAGCACAAGTAGAGGGAGTGGGAGAGAGAGAAGCAGGCTTCCCGCTGAGCAGGGAGCCCGATGCCGGCCTCGATCCCAGGACCCTGGGACCATGACCTGAGCGGAAGGCAATTCCTTAATGACTGAGCCACCCAGGTGCCCCTCTGAGGTAGTTTTTGAAGTGCTAGCTCTTCTTATGGCAAAGCCATTTGATTTCTGTTTCCTTTGAAATCAAACTCATTCTTAATATCTGATTGAAAATTATGTGTCCTAGATGGAGGGACTGATAAAGTAAACCAAGCCACGTTTGAGCGTGGCCCCGGGAAGAAGTCACAACCCGGAACCAAACAGCACTGGTTCGTCACCTCCTGGAGAAGCCCTTCCCCATACCTCCCACGTGATCTAGAAGAGTAGCTCTTGCAGGCACGTTTTATCAAGTCAGAAATGTGGAAAGAGCCAAGATGCCCTTGAACAGATGAATGGATAAAGAAGATGTGGTCCATATATACAAGGGAATATTACTCAGCCATCAGAAGGGATGAATACCCAACTTTTACATCAACATGGATGGGACTGGAGGAGATTATGCTCAGTGAACTAAGTCAAGCAGAGAAAGCCAATTATCATATGATTTCACTCATTTGTGGAACATAAGGAATAGCATGGAGGACATTAGGAGAAGGAAGGGAAAAATGAAGGGGGGGAAATCGGAGGGAGAGATGAACCATGAGAGGCTATGGACTCTGAGAAACAAACTGAGGGTTCTAGAGGGGAGGGGGGTGGGGGGGTGGGTTAGCCTGGTGTTGGGTATTAAGGAGGGCACGTACTGCATGGAGCACTGGGTGTTATACGCAAACAGTGAAGCGTGGATCACTACATCAAAAACTAATGATGCATTGTATGTGACTAACATAACATAATAAAATAGAATTAAATTAAAAAGGAAAAGAAATAAAGCCTAGAGAAGACGCAGACCCTGAGATGGAGTGCCCCCTACCTTCCAGACCATAACACGGGGCAGAGGAGGAAGAAGGTGCCCTGCCCAGACTTGCCCACTGACGAAGTAGTCTGCTGACAAGTGGGATCTGTGGGGAAAGCATGGAGATAGCGTGAATGTTCGGGGAAGACTGTGGGCAGCGCTAACATGCCCGGGCAGAGGAGAGCTGCGGGAAGCACGGCCCCAAAGCTGACCTGACTGGAGCAGGCAAGGGTGGGTGATGTTGTGAGCATCAGTGTCAGGGTTCGTAATAAGAGAAAAACACACCAGCCTCATCCTCCATGTTTTTTTAAAACGCAAAATAATACAAATAGTATTTTCAGCAGTATTCCCGGCTTTGATGGTAAGGTAGGTAATCTTAGTGAGTAATGCTGCTAGAGTGTACTCCTTGAAATACCGCACCAAAACATTTAGAGTGCCTTTTCAGAAAGGAGTGGGCAGATGTGATGACTGAAATAAAGCCTGGAATGGGTTTTGCAAGTCGCTGCTGAAAGTCTCACCTTACATTCCAGGGCCTTATCTACACCTGTTGTAGCAAAAGACACCAACGCTTCCCACCTACGTGGTTCAGGGTAGAGCAGCTTGTTCTCTGAAACTCACCACACCAGATTTCTTAAGCCTTTCTCGGATCCATCCAGTACATTTCGATTTGCAAAGCTAAAGGACATTTTAATTTTTTTTTTAATTTCATTTATTTGAGAGGGGGAGAGAGTACAAGCAGGGGGAGGGACTGAGGGAGAGGGAGAAGCAGGCTCCCCGCTGAGCAGGGAGACTGATGGGGGACTCGATCCCAGGCCCCTGAGATCATGACCTGAGCTGAAGGCAGATGCTTAACAACTGAGCCCCCCAGGCGCCCCTAAAGGACATTTTTTTTTTTTTAATATTTTATTTATTTATTTGACAGTGAGAGAAATACCGAGAGCAGGAACACAAGCAGGGGGAGTGGGAGAGGGACAAGCAGGCTTCCCGCCGAGCAGGGAGCCCGATGTGGGACTCGATCCCAGGACCCTGGGATCATGACCTGAGCCGAAGGCAGACGCTTAATGACTGAGCCACCCAGGCGCCCCCTAAAGGACATTTTAAAAAACTGTATTTGTGGGGCGCCTGGGTGGCTCAGTTGGTTAAGCGACTGCCTTCGGCTCAGGTCATGATCCTGGAGTCCCAGGATCGAGTCCCGCATCAGGCTACCTGCTCAGCAGGGAGTCTGCTTCTCCCTCTCCCGCTCCCCCCTCTCTCTCTCTCTCACTCTCTCTCTCAAATAAATAAATAAAATCTTTAAAAAAAAAAAACTGTTGAACACTACATCAAAAACTAATGATGTACTATATGCAGGCTAACTGAACATAATAAAAAAAATGTATTTTTTCAGAAACGTGGTGCGATATTATGAAGTGGAAGTGCGAAATGTGGAGAAAAGAGGAAAAGATTCAATAGGGAGAAGTCAAGACAAGACTTAGAACAAACAGCAAACTGCACTGTAGTAAGAGGAAAATTCTCATCCAGAGTCTGGAACAACATGTGCCTGTTGCAGGCATCACAGACCGATGGAGAGAAATACCCCGAGGCTGAAGCAGCTCCGTGTCAGGTTAAGGAAGAGCCGCAAGGCCCCGTCAACCCCAAACTCCTCGACCGCCCTATCCTCTTATTTATGCTGGACACGCTCACAGGATGAGAAGAGAGAGCTGAGTTCTGTTTTCAGAAGGCTGCTCTTCAAGTCATCGTACGCTGAAGATGACTTTGGGGGCCCTTCTATTAGTTGATAGGAGGGACCTTCATCAGTTCCCCATCCTGCCCCTTGTCCTTCCTGACCTTGCTTACCTGTTCCACATGGCAGCATCTGTAAACACCACTCATTAGCTTACTTCTCTCCCCTCACTTCTCTCCCCTCGTTCTCCTGGCCCTGAGACAGCCCTGGTTGAAACCCTCAACGTCTCCCCACCCACCGCCCCTGCTTTGTCCTCCTGAGCCAGCCCAGGCCTGACCGAGGGGATCAGAAAGCACAAAGTGCTCTCAGACCAGAGTTGGGGTCCTGTGGGCTGTGTGACCCTGGGCAAGTACCTGTGCCTCCGTGTCCTGAGCTGTAAAGTGGGAGTGATGATACCCTCGCACCACCCAGCTGTCACGACAATTAGGAGACAACGGGGGTGTCTCCCCCCATCTGTTACGCACTAAGTGCCCAGCAAAGTACTATTATAATTGTGATTGCTCTTGAGAATAACCCAACTTATGTGATTGGGCATGGAATTGTGTTGCAAGCCAAATAATCATACCGTTTTAGAGCTTCACCTCGTGAGAGGAAGCCTAGAGAAAGCCGGGGTCCTGTGTTCTGTCTAAAAGGTGAATGTGGTGATTTGGATGAAGTGATAACTTGCACGCCAGGCAGCCGCAGTAACCAGAAGCCACTCGTGGTGACCAGCAGCAGTGGAGAGGGCGTTGGGAAGAGGAAATTAGAAGATGACCATTTTAGCCGTCCGCTTTCCAGGGACTTGAAAAAAGTTAGCCGTGTTGTTAGCTGGAAGGGGACCCTGGTTTCTATGCTTCACTGTGCCTTTCTGAGAAAAAAGCGGCCAGTTAGGAAGAATACAGTTATTCCTTGCTGTCTTGAGCCTTTGCTACCAGAACTCAGAAATTGAACGGATTTGGAGACGCTTTATTTAAATCCCTCAATCTGAGCTCTCACTCCTTGCCATTCCAAAACTCAGACACCATATTAATTTGGATAGAGCGGAGGCCCTCACGAACCTCACTCACCTTCTGAGCTGCCTCTGTCTAAGCTCAGGAACCGACTAGATTTGGATGGCAGGGGATACTTGTAACTGATTTTCCTAATAAGAACCTGATCCATCAAAAGAAAGCCGTTAAAATATGTTTCAAAGTTGTCTTTTTAAGATGAGTTGGGTGATTGAGGATGAGTTCCAGAATAAAAATTACAACGTAATGTTTCCTCCAGACAGGATTCCAGGTTGCCAGCAACAGAAGCTGATTACTGATTGAAAAAACTTATAGGATGTCGGCTGGAGGACTCCTGGGGGACTAGGAGGCTGGGTCCCAGGCTAAGCTTCTAGGAACTGGCAGGTCACCCAGAACTGGTCTAATGAGGAAACTCCAGTGAGCACTGGCTATAGTCTGTCCCACTGTCACCTCTGCAGGGAACTGCCCCCATCACCAGTGCCATCTCCCCCCTACTGTCCATGCTGGTCCAGGCAGAGGGAGAGGGAGAGGTGGAGGAGAGCTCGTCACCCTTAGGTCTGTATCGCCGGCTCCTGAGATCAAGTCTGGCACAGGTGCCACTAAAGAACTAAGCCCCATTTAGGAAGGGAGCTGGGCAGCCAGCTCCCACATCTCCCTGGGAGATGTGGGATTCTGATGTTGGAAATCCTCCAGGAGTATGTAGGTAGGCTGTTCCACAGGGTCGGGCAGCCCCGAATAGGTCCAGTGCCCACGAGAGCACTGTTCAGTATTCGTGAACTGTAACCCTTCCGTTGATGGTGAGTCGGTTTAGTAGATCAAGGCCTGGCTGGCTTGCTTGCTTGCTTCTACTTTTTTTTTTTTTTTTTTAAAGAGATAAACAAGAAGAGAAAGTGTTGGTGGGTCACTTGTAGTCAGAGTAAGTTTCGTCCTGTGAAGCCTGTTTTCATGGTGCAGAAGCTGCGTCTGTGTGTCTGGTCAGGGTTGCCATGTCAGAGGTGTTTTGTTACCACAGTTCATGATCAAAAGCTACTGCACTAGCACATTCCAGTGCTCAAAGGATTTATTTTCAGTTTCATACCCCACTTCACGTGTTCTCAAAGCAGTGTTTCTCCTGTTTAATTCCCAGAGCGCTCGTGTTCTCTCTCTCTCTCTCTCTGAGTCTCTAACTCGCGCACCCCCCCCCCCCCACTCTGTCGCTGGGCTGGGAGATTTCCCTTGTTAAACTTCAGTATGTTTGAAGAACTCTTCTCGCGCGCTCTCTCTCTCTCTCTCTCTCTCTCACTCGCACGCACACACACACACACACACTCACACTCTCTGTAGCTGGGCTGGGAGATTTCACTTGTTAAACCTCAGTATGTTTGAAGAACTCTTTCAGGCTGGCTGGACTGGTAACCGCTCACTGTTGTAACATTGTTTCCCTGGGAAATTACGGTCTGAGTTCTAAAGACAAAGCTTTGAAAACAAACGTCTGTTGTAGAAACTGGTACCTGTTACGGTTGTGGTGACAGTTGCTACAATGGGAATAAAATATTTTAACCTAGACTTGACCTCAAAATATTTATGTAGAAAAAAATTTTGACAGTAGAGAGCTTTTTTTTAAAATCGCTATAGCAGTCAGCACTTTGCTTTTAGTTTTTGTTTGAAACCCGTTTGTTCTAACCTTACATTTTCCCTCCGCAGGCCCATTTACTCGACCTCATCCAGCCTTATGGAGAATGGTTTTTGGTGAGTTACCCATTAGTAGATTTAGAAATATATTTTACTTAAAATCCATTTTCTGTATATCAGTAGAGCAGTTTTACAGTAAAACTTAATAGCCTTTTACTTTTTGGAATTGGCTACAATTCCATGCCCAATTCCATACTTCACTTCCGTGAAAGAATGCTTCACGGAAACGTGCTTGTGCAAAGTAGGATCTGGCAAGGATTGGGGTCACTGGAAGCCAGGCAAAGGGAAAGTCTACTAAAATGGTCTCCAGCCAGAAGGAGCACGGTGTGTTGCAGGTCAGTGTGGCATAAAATGTAATGTTATGAAAAGGACCCTAAAAATGGATATTTTGTGCAAGGTCGCCTGTTTTTCTTTCAACCTTTAGAGATCACAGGTGAATCCCTTTGAATGGAGTGACATCCTTCCTTCAGCAATAAACATAGTAATAAAATAATTTATAATAAAAATTAATAAAATAAATAATAAATAAAAGTAAATAATAATTTAAAATAAAATATGATAAGATAAATAATTATGTTATTCCTAATATAAATTTTTATGAAAATTCTTTGACACAAAACAAACATATTGGTGATAACTTCAGATTCTCATACAGGTGAACTGTTCCAACTCCACTCACCCCCTGCTGTTGTCTCTTAATGTACATGGGGTCTGACATAAGGGGATGTGCTTGTTTTTCTTGATGCATCTTGATGTTGCCCTTCACGGGTGCTGTGGGCACTGTCTTGTCAGCGTCCAGAAGGGCCCGAAAACCTGGCAGTCTCCTGAGTGTTGTGAATGGGAAAGATCCTGGAAAGGGCGAAGTCTTTAGACAGAGAGCCCTGATTTGAAATAAGGGTCAGTGATAAGCATCTCTATAAATATTGGATGTCTTGTTATTACTTGATTTCGAGTCCACAAATACTCAAATCCCCTGAATGGACTCAAAACACATCTTTCAAATGTCGGCTCTTGGCTTTGTCCTGCCTAAAAAAGACATCAAGTAAGTTATTTTAGGTTCAGAAAATGTAATGTTATGAAAAGAACCCTAAAAATGGATATTTTGCTTAAGGTTGCCTGTTTTTCTTTCAACCTTCAGAGATCACAGGTGAATCCCTTTGAATGGAGTGATGTCCTTCCTTTAGCAGGTGTTCACTGAGCGCCCCTGTGTGGAGGTCTGTGCCCTGAAGCTGCAGGGGAGGGCCAGACAGACAGGAGGCTCCCCCCCCGGGAGGGAGGACAGCTATCGCAAACAAACTACTAAACAAATCAATAATCAAAAAGTATCCCATGCCGCCAAGTGTTCAGAAATTAATTAAAACCATGCGGCCTGATGGTGACCGAGTGACTGCTTTCACATGCATGCGCAAGGAAGAATGCTTCACGGAAATGTGCTTGTGCAAAGTAGGATCTGGCAAGGATTGGGGTCACTGGAAGCCAAGCAAAGGGAAAGGCTACTAAAATGGTCTCCAGCCAGAAAGAGCGTGGTGTGTTACAGGCCATTGTGGTGGAGCAGAGCAGGCCCTAGGGGAGTAGTAAGAGAGAGGCCAGAGTCGGGCAGGGACAGAGCCCCACTGGGCGTGTGGGCCAGTAAGGAGGGCAGACAGGAAGGACAGTGGGAAGTCCCGGGAGGATTTTTCGCAGAAGTGACGTGATTCATTTCCATTTTTAAGTAGATTGTCCTGGTTGCATCATACTTATATCTCGTGGACTTAATGTTGCTGCTTGAAATTATGATTTATTTTCAGCTGGTTGGCTACATTTGAGTTTTTCCTATTTCAAATGATCCATTATAGGTAATGATAATTATAATCTTACCTGAGCTCTTTTTGGGATCATGGAGCCCTTTGATAATCTGATGAGAACTAATCCTTTCTCAGTGTGCACGCATGCGCACACACACACACATTTGTGCATTTTACATCTGGGGCTTCATGGACTTTGAAGCTCAACCATGAATTCCAGTTTAAGAAGCCCTGATCCACACAGATGGTTTCTTTCTGTCTTAAAATAATTATTTTGAAAAGATTATAATAAAAAAAGTGTAGTGTGGGGCATTTGAGATGAAAATTTATAAAAGCGGCTGGTAATAAACGTGCGGAGGTCCTTATACTAACGTGTGTGCCCTTGGGGCCCTGGGGTGCACAACCAGGTCAGCCTGCTGTGCTCAGGTCCCCTGAGCTCCCTGAGGACAGGGAGAGGCGTTTTGGAAGGCTTGGAGCTGTAGGTGTTCAGGGGATTTCAGTCCAGCCATGGACGCTGTCTCCTCTGGAGCAGCTCGTGGGAGATTAGCACAGAGCCAAGTTCACACGGAGTGCTGTGATCCAAGGTCATTTGTATGACAGTGTCTAAGTGTCCTACACAGATGTTTTAATTCTAGCAGGTCCGAGAGAAAGAGAAGTGATAGAGCCGCTGGTGGCTGGTTTCCAAATCTTTCCAAAAGGCTTTTGCTGTTTTAAAAGCAGACAATTAACTTTATTTTTAAACGACATGGGGTGATTATTAGGATACTGATTCTGCTATGATGTGACAGGAACGTAATGCCCACAAGGGCTGACAAGGTGTGGCTGTGTAGCCCTGGGCCACCTCTCGGCCCTTCACACCTGTCTCTGCTGATGTTGCCCCCTGACTGGGCTGTCCCTACCCGGCTTGCCCACCTCCCTCCACTCTCCACACAGCAGCCGGAGCCCACTTTGTAAAGCATTACCCAGATCATCTTATTTCCCCACTTAAAGCCTGTCACGTGCTCCTTGTTTGACTTATGGTAAAATCTGAGATCTTTGCCGTGGCCCCCAAGCCCTTTCACCTCAGGGCTACCGTGCTCCCTTCCTCTTTCTGCTTCTGATGTCACGGGCTTACCTGGATGCCTTTTCTCTACCTGAATGTTGGCCGGTCCTTCAAGACTCAACTCGAGCATCATTTTCTCAGAGAGTATTACCAACCCTCTCAGTGTGAATTGGGACAGTGTATCAGACTCACTCATCAAAGGAAATGCCAGACTGTAACGGGGATCTCGACACACTACACTGCAATATCCATGTCTGACTTGAGTCTCACGTGTGTTGTGTGTCTGACCCCCGGATCTCTCCTAAACGTGGGGATGTTTTGTTTCCCTCAGGACTCAGTGTGCTCTACTTCCTTTTCCTGGTATTCCTCCTCTTCCTGAACTTTGATCAGGTTAAATCGCTGATGTACTGGCTGGACCCAAATCTTCGATACGCCACAAGGGAAGCAGACATCATGGTATGTACTTGTCCGTGGTCTCGCAGAGAAATCGGTAGATTCTTGGGTATAAGAGATAGTCGGCTTCACTAAAGTGAAGTTCTTTTTTTTTTTTTTAAAGATTTTATTTATTTATTTGATGAGAGAGAGAGAGCACAAGCAGGGGGAGTGGCAGGCAGAGGCAGAGAGAGAAGCAGGCTTCCCACCGAGCAGGGAGCCCGATGCGGGGCTCAATCCCAGGACCCTGGGATCATGACCTGAGCCGAAGGCAGTCGCCTAACCAACTGAGCCACTCAGGCGCCCTAAAGTGAAGTTCTAAATTGTTACTTCTGCATATTTCCCGTGTAGATAATGTAAAAGCCGGGTCTCTGGGAAGGTGAGGTGTGTGGTTTCCCTGAGTGATAGGGTCCAGGGAAATGATATCCCCTCTTGGAGCAAAGGGGGATGGTGGGAAGAGGGTGACTGTTATTGTCAGACAGCCTTAGGTGTGAATTCTGCCTCTGTCACTTGTTAGCTGTAAGACCTTGGGCAATGTACTTGTTGGCTAGCCTCTTCCTTTCTTTGTAAAGCGAAATCATAGTACTTATTTGGGGAGTTTTATTGTGAACTAAACAAAGTAACCTTATCTCCAAGGCCTAGCCTGGCACCTTGCACACGGCAGGTCCTCAGTGATGGCGGTGGCTGCTGCTCTAGCAGTGTGGCCCTCAACACTCTGCTCCCCACTCTGGCCCCAAAGCCATGACCCTTCGCCATGAAGGGGCCGATGTGAATGATCCAGGCCATTTTGTTCATTATTTTTCTTAACCCACAAAAATAATTTTATTCTTGGGTAAAGTTTCTCTGAACTTTGTTTTTAGGGAAGAGACTATTTTATACTCTAATGCTGTTTCTTTCCTTTTTAATTTTGTTTTTTTTTTTTTTTAATACCTAACATTTGGTACAGACTGAAGGAAAAACCTAGTAATGCTGAGAAAAGGAGAACAGGCATCTGGGCCATTGGCAGGGCCTTGTTTAAGAAACAATACAAAGGGGCACCTGGGTGGCTCAGTCGGTTGAGCGTCTGCCTTCAGCTCAGGTCATGATCCCAGGGTCCTGGGATCAAGCCGGGCATTGGGTTCCTTGCTTGGTGGGAAGTCTTCTCTCTCTCTCTCTCTCTCTCTCTGACCCTCCCCCTGCTCATGTTCTCTCTCTCTCTGTCTCTCTCTCAAAATAAATAAATCTTAAAAAAAAAAAAAAAAGAAATAATATAAAGGGACTTAATGAAAGGTCCAAGAAGTGATCGTTCTGCTAGAGTTGAGATTGGTCAGACCCTTCTTGAATGGTGTTTCAACATTTTATCTTTAACTTTATAAAGGACATGCTAAAGGCAGAAATAAGAGTGCCAAAAATTATTTAAAAGTCTCAGGAAGAAAAGTCTGTCCAGGGGTTTCTTACTTTAAGGAACAGAGTGGCGTGGGGTGACTTGGAGCTTCTACTGATGATGATAATGATAGTGATGGGTATGGTGAGGGTGGTGGCAGTTACCAACTGTGGGTTGTCTGTTCTACCAGCACTTACATATATTCTATGTAAGCCTCACACATGCATGCTAGGCATTAATATCCCCCATTTTATCAAGGAGGAAACGGAAATTTAAAATGGATAAATATCTCATTCAAAGCACAAAGCTGGTGAGATCCCTCTGATTTCAGGACCTATCCTTTTCCTTTGGACTGTGTCGTAAGTACATAGTTATAGTAATGACAGTGCTTTAACACTCACAGGAGCCTTATGAAACAGAGATTAGGAGAAAAGTATTCCAGGTATATGATATTTTCCTCCACCATTTTCTTGGGTTTTTGAGCGAAGGGGATTATATCACAAAGTAAACTGACCGAGCCCGGTGAATAGGACTTGGTATTTGGTTAAGTGTTGGGCAAGCGAGGAAGAGGGTGGAGCCACCAAGATCAGCCCTGCGACCAGTTAGGGAGGTGGGTGCAATTTGTCTTTACCTACTGTTCCCTCATGTGCTCACATCTTCCCCTCCTTGCCCCCCCCCGGCTCGGGATTCCCTCATTTAATGCCCCTTCCCCCTGCTGCCCAGAGTTGTGCCTGCACTTGGCTCCCTAGCGGCATTAAACTGCAGGGTCCGTCTTCCTCCCACGACCAGGACCTCAGAGATCTTCCTGATGTGATCATTGGCAAATCTGTGCATTAATAATTATAATGCTAAGAGTTATGTTTGGCTTTTGTGACTTTCAAAGTGCCTTTGCATGTGTTGAAGCCCAGAAATATTCTCACGGAGAGTAGAAGGGCCCCCAAAGTCATCTTCAGCCTATGATGACTTGAAGAGCAGCCTTCTGAAAACAGGACTCAGCTCTCTCTTCTCACCCTGTGCAGCATGTCCAGCGTAAATAAGAGGATAGGGTGGTCGAGGAATTTGGGTTGACGGGGCCTTTCGGCTCTTCCTTAAGCTGACATGGAGCTGCTTCAGCCTCGGGGTATTTCTCTCCATCGGTCTGTGATGCCTGCGACAGGCACATGTTGTTCCAGACTCTGGATGAGAATTTTCCTCTTACTACAGTGCAGTTTGTTCTTTGTCTTGACTTCTCCCTATTGAATCTTTTCCTCTTTTTTCCACGTTTCCCGTTTACACGTCGTAATATCATATCCTAATGCTTCTGAAAAAATAGTTTTTTAAAATGTCCTTTCAGCTTTGCAAATTGAAATGTACCAGATGGATCTGAGAAAGGCTTCAGAAATATGATGGTGGTGGGTTTTGGAAGAGGGAGGAGGACCACATTGCTCTTTTGCTCCCTTAGGAGGCATTTCTAGAATTTAAAAATATTAATACTTTACAGGAATACTTTCAACTGGCTGATAATAGGTGGCTATTTTCCAAATCTTACTCCATCCTATCAGATTAATTTTGGGAAGGAAGAATGTCAAATGTAGAGGTTCGAGAAATGTTGTATTGTCATACGATAATTACTTTCTTAATAAATACAGAAATATAAGGATGTTGATTTAAAATTTCTTTAAAATATGTCGTATTAAAAACAAAAAGATATTAGAAACAAAACCAAAAGTCTTAAAAGCTTTGTCATTTTTATTATTTATTTGTTTTTAAAAGATTTTATTTATTTGAGAGCGAGAGAGCATGCATACAAGCAGGGAGAGCGACAGGCAGAGGGAGCAGCACGCTCCCCGCTGAGCAGGGAGCCCGATGCAGGACTCGAACCCAGGACCCTGGGATCACGACCTGAGCCGAAGGCAGACGCTTAACCGACTGAGCCACCCAGGCGCCCAGCTTTGTCATTTTAAATATTTAAATTATGTAGCATGTGATAACATTTAGGGATGGGAGGTTTATTCTATTTCCTTCTAATTTCTGAAATTGGATGCTTTAGCTTTTCCTCTTTTCTGACAAATATTTAAGGCTTTACGTTTTCCTCTGAGTTCTACTTAGCTTCATCCCATCGTTCTGATATATAGTATTTTCATTACCATTTAATACTGACTATATTTTACATTTCTATTCTGATTCTTTCTCTACACCATGATATTTCCAAACCTATTGGAATTGTACTTATTCTTTATTAATTGGGATTCTATTTATGTTCTTATCACTGGCTTTACCATAGTTGCCATACAGTCAGGTGACGTGGGCTGTGTGATTCTACTCCTTTAAGACAGGTTAGTAAGCCTTTGTAAAATTACTTTGCTTCCCATTTTAATCAAACTTCTGCAATTCAGAGCAAAGCAATTCTGATTCATAAACTTTAATATTTGTCCATTTTTCCTAAAGGACGTTCAATTATTAAAGCTTTTGCGGGGTGGGGGGGTAGGACAGGTATTAGTTGTCAAGGTCATATCAGTTCTTTTCATTTATTGTCAGGATCCTGGAAGGAAGTTGATTTTGAGAGTATCCATTAATTATTTCCCTTTTTGTTTTGAATAGGAGTACGCTGTCAACTGTCACGTTATCACCTGGGAGAGGATTATCAGCCATTTTGATATATTTGCGTTTGGACATTTCTGGGGCTGGGCCATGAAGGCCTTGTTGATCCGTAGTTATGGTCTCTGCTGGACAATCAGTATTACCTGGGAGCTAACTGAGGTAAGAAGGGGCTGTGATCAGTTAGTTTACATGTAGGAGGAAGGTAGTCTGTCCATTAACAGGCAGTTAATCCATTCTCCAGCCTCTGTGGCACAAACTGTGTTTAAACCACCCCCTGGGAATATTTTATGCCTTTGGTGGGGGGTGGGGTGCAAATTCCTTATTAACTTAAAACGTGTCTCTTGTCTCATAAGTCTTAAAGAGAAACAAATGAAATGAAGCAAAAAGAATGAAGTTAAAATCCCCAGTGAGACAAATACATGATAATGAGATCTGCTTAGAAGTAAGTAAGTAGGTTTCCCACCAGCTGGTTTCCAGTTTGAGATAAATAGAATTATGGTGTTTAGGGATTACAAGAGCATCCAGGATATTTTGTAGCTAAAAAATGGATTCCTGATACAGCTCTAATATCACAGTAGTCAGTTTTGTCTCATTTAATGAATGAAAGAGATAGTCTTTTTTTTTTTTTTTTTAAGATTTTATTTTTTTATTTGACAGAGAGAGAGCACAAGTAGGCAGAGCAGCAGGTAGAGGGAGAGGGAGAAGCAGGCTCCAGGCTGAGCAGAGAGCCCGATGTGGGACTCGATCCCAGAACCCTGGGATCATAACCTGAGTCAAAGGCAGATGTTTAACTGACTGAGCCACCCAGGTGCTCCTGAAAGAGATATAGTCTTGAAAAACTATTAGGAAAATGAAATTTGGGGGTCTTACTCATTTATCATTCAGTTATGATACTATTCTTAGTTAATCATTCCCAGGGAACAAAATTTGGCCATGTGTACAGTATATTTCTTGATGCCAACTGTTGTCTTGACCCTAACTTAGGGAAGCATGCCAGCCACATCTAGCTTCTGTTAATGTGCCTCTTACAGCCCTGGAGGCTAGAAGTCTGAGTTCAAGGTGTTGGCAGGATTGGTGTCCTTTGAGGCCTGTGAAGGAGAATCTGGTGCAGGCCTCTCAGCTTCTTATGACTTGCTGGCCATCTTTGGCATTTCTTGGCTTGTAGATGCATCACCCCAGTCTCTGCCTTCGCCTTCGAGTGGGGTTTTCCCTGTGTGCATTCACATGGCGTTCTTTTTGTAAGGACGCCAGTCACACTGGATTAGAGGCCCACCCTATTCCGGGATGACCTCATTTACTAATGACATCTGCAGCAACTCTCTTCCCAAATTGAGTTCACATCATGAGGACCTGGAGGTTAGGGGTTCAACATGTGGCTTTTGAGGGGACACAATTCAACCCATAACAGTCCCCAACACTGTACATGCATTATCCTAAATCCTCACCATAAACCGAAAAGGCTGAGTATATCCCCAGTCGACAGAGGAAGGAACCAGAGCCTTGCTTCATGAGGTGAGCCAGGATGGGACTCCAGCTGTGCTTGGTTCCAGGTGTGCAGCCCACGTTCCTGCTCTCCCACCATGTTCCTCTCGGAATTCCAGGCATCTTCCTAACCTCGCTGCTGTGGGACCCTGGGCCAGGCTCTGGGCCTTTCTCGGCCTGTCTGCTTCTCTCCCTTCATACTACAGATGGCCCCGTGCCTTCCTTCCCTGCTCCTCAGTGGCCTCTCAACTCTCGTAAGCAGTGCTGCTCCATCCAAATCTTCCACGCCACTGCTCAACGTGTATCTAACCTCTGTCCTCTCTTGTGTGAACCACTCACCTCCTCCCTTCACTGTCTCTTCCCAAAGCGATCTTTTTCACCTCTCGATCTGGTTACAACCTTCTTCAACTGAAACCCTTTAGTGTTTATCCAAAATTCAAACTTCTGGACCAGCCTGCGAGGCCCAATACTGACCGGTCTTGGCCCACCTCCCCCGTCTGCTCGGGACCCTTCCCATCCTGTGGTCTGTGCTCCAGCCATCTTTGATTTCTTCGTGTTAAAGATTCTGTGTCTTTTCCTATCCCAGAGCCCACCTGCAGGCTCTTCCCTCCTTTCCCTGCTCCCTGCGCTGGTTGTGCTCCACGTTTGTACACCTGGAAATGGAGCACCTGGCCCTTCTCCTTTGAAACGCTCGTCACATTTTAGATGCTCAGAGTGTCTCTTTGCTGCCAAGTGTCAGGCCTTGAGAGGGCAGGGCCCGTATCCACATCGTCCCGGATACTGCGCCTCACAAGTGGCAGGTGCTCCCCAGGTTCCTGGAGAGTGAGTGAATCCAGCCCTCTGCAGCGTCTCCCACTCAGGTCTGGACAGACCAGAGGGCCAGAGCCCAGCACCTTGCTTTGTTAGGTGAGCCAGGATGTGCTCCACTCTGGATGGGCAGCCCCCGTTCCTGCTGTTTTACCGTGTCCTCTCCCTGAGTTCCAGGCATTCATCTGGACGGCGCGCCTTACCCCCAGTATCTGGTGCTTTCCAGGAAAGCTCTTGGGGCCGAAGCCTGTCCTCCACATCCCGCTCCCCTTGCATAGTCTCATGTCAGCAAATGTGTGTCATCGACTTCTGTTGATGAGTCCCTCTTCCCTGTGTAAAGCAACAGTCAGTGCTCTGTGCCATGGCTGGGAACCTGGGAATACACTTCAGGGGCTGGGCCTGGCTCGCCTCGGAGAGGAACGCAGCCCCGCCGCCTTCGTGCCAAGCCGCTGCGCTCCGTCTTATCGCTGGCCGGCACACCAAGCAGGCAGACTCCTCAGATGTTTACATTGCTTTCCCTCTCTGAAATGCTTTCATGAACAGTTTTATTTCGCAGTATTGATCATATGACTTCAGAGGTTGCCTCTTTCCAGAGAATTCCCAGGCACGGTCTTTGTCATGTCAGACCTTCTTACAATGGGCCTTCACGCAGCAGGGCATGCTGCTCTGGACATGGCTGATCCGCTCTTTGTTTTGGACAAAGCTATTTCCATAGGAGATTTCTATCCCCTCCCCGTTCCCTTCATCCTGCTGTTCCCCCTTTCTGGAATGTCCTCAGTCTTCATCTCCCATCTCCTGAAAACAGTCATTCCTGTCCTTAATGGTCCCAGTCCAGTATGTCGTGCTCTAGTTGCTATCTGTCAGAATGAATCTCCCTTTTATCCCCACCATGCTCTGTTTATGTCGCCATGGAAGCATTTGCCACAGCCTACCTTATTTTGTGGTTCTAGATAAACTCCTGCCCTTGAGATCAAGAAACTTGACTTTATTTTGCTTCACCACTTGTGCATCATTAGCACTTAATAAGATTACGATTGTGAATCAGTTATCGAAAGGCTTTCTGTTAAGCTATGGGTTTCCTAAAACATGCCATCAAAACCTAACCTTTCGACTTTTGCAATTTCCTCGCTGTTTTACCTAAATATCTATGGAATATTTCTAAAATGTACAGCTTGAACTGTCAAGCTGCTAATGTTGAGGACTATGCCAGCGCTCTGTTGGTGGGTATGAAGACTTTTCTCCTCCCCTCTCTCCTAGATCCTTGTCTCGTTGTCCTTAGCCAAGGTCATTCATCAGTGGTATTTTTTCAGGAGCAGTTATTATTTCTTTAAAGCCCTATGTAAAAAAAAAAAAAAAAAAAAGAACTGTTTGGATTGATAATATTTGTAAACCGTCCACGGCATAAAACGCAAACCTAATCACAGACATTGTTTTTATTTATTCGGTTCATACATTAGGAAAACCTGACACATCAACAGCTCTTCCTAACGGAATATGTTCATCAAAGGAACTCTATCGTTCTGCAGTTTTGTTTTTAAAACCACGGTCTCTTGTGTTTCTCAGCTTTTCTTCATGCACCTGCTGCCCAATTTCGCCGAGTGCTGGTGGGATCAGGTCATCCTGGACATCCTGCTGTGCAATGGCGGCGGCATCTGGCTGGGCATGGTCGTTTGCCGCTTTCTTGAGATGAGGACCTACCACTGGGCCAGCTTCAAGTGAGTGGCCTTCTTTCTGGACACGAGTCACAGGGTTTCACTATGCGCCCTTCACCGCGTTAGGAGCACGCAACTTCAGTACGGTCTTGGATGATAAGAAATTAATTGCACGTTAGTAATTGAAACTCACGAATGATTATAGACCTAATTCGAGGCATTCATCCAGAAAAATGCCAAATCATTTATGATTTTCTCCCATCCATTTTATTTTTATGCTTAATGCCTCAGCCTGAATTCACCCTGCCATCACTGGATTAATTAGCCCCCTGTTCCCCAGTTACCCGCTCTGAGCGATCTTTTTCAGAATGTCAGATTCATCGTGTCATTCCTCTGTGATGGCTTCTCATGGTGTTTAGGACAAAGTGCACAGAGGGGGCTGGGCAGGTCCGCTCCTTTTCTCCAGGCCCTCTGGGGCACCCGAGGTGCTGAGCCCGAGCATGTGCTCCTCTGGACTTGGATTTGACCTGTGTCCCCATGTGCCAGGGTGACGGGTCCTCTCCTTTTCTACCTCGACTCCCTTGATATCTCTCCAGGTAGTTGTCTCTGACTCTCTAAGTTGCACGTCCCTCCTCTGTGCCACCATGGGACACAGAGCCCACCTCCGTCATGGCTCAGCCTGCTCCCCTGAATTCGCTCCTCAATTTGACAGTCACAGGAACTGTGCCGCTGACAAGGAGGGAAAGTGATCATGAAAGTAGTTGTTTTTATTGTGTTTTCACCTTCATTTATTTATCAAACAAAATATAAGCATTTTCCCACATCATTAGTCTCCTAAACCATGATTTTAAGGGCTTCTTCAGATCCCAACCTATGAATAAATCATGAGGTATTTAACCAGTTACTTTCTGTGGTCATTTAGTTGTTTCAAAGTTTTCAGTTTTATGAAGAAAGCTAGAGCAAACATTCTTGAACATATATCTTTGTGTAAATTTCTGACTCTTTTTTTCTGTAAATTATTTATACCCATTTATATTCTCACCCATGTTCACTAATATATGTATGTGTCCATTTCACTGTTCCTTTGAATTTTACCTTTAATCCTTCTAAAGTGTTATCCCACATAGAATTGTGAGATACTGAATTTCTAGGCCATGTCTATTAGGTTTTCCCTCTTTTTATTAGTGCTTTTTATAGGTTAAGGGTATTAACACTCTCATAAATGTGACTTCATTTTCCATTTTGTCATCTAGTTTTAATTTTCTTTGTGGTAGATACTCTGTTTAAACTTCAAAAACTTGCAGTCTTTTTGTTTAGGTAAATGTTGGCCTGTATTTTCTTCCAGTTCTTCATGGTTTGGTTTTTTATTATGAGTAACTTATTTAATCTTTCTCAAACTTAATTTGGTATATGGTGTGAGGGAGGGATTTCATAGTGTTTTTGCAATTGATTCAACAGTTTTCCCCACTCCTTCTTAAGTAACCCTTTCTTCAGGTACTGGCTTGAAAACACACTTTTTAATATAGTTAAGACTGTATATAACGGAACAAAAACCATAACTGGTGCCAGATGGTGCCGTAAGCAAGCTTTCTCATTTGAGCCTGACCTCAGTCCTAGGGATTGACACTACTTCTCTCTTCCTTCTAGGGACGGCGACAGTGAGAACTAGGTTTAGTACTTTGCCTAAGGGACACACAGGTAGCAAGCAGCTGAGTCTGATTTTACGTCAGGCTGCCTGGCTCTTTACACACTGCCATAACGCTTCCCCGTTTTCATACATTTATGCTTTAGATTCAACTTGAGAGTCGTTTTGTCAGTTTACCAAAACACAAGCCCAACTAATAAGCAGAAATCCCGCTGGTGTTTTTTTTTTATGTTAACGTCAAATATATAAATGAATATAAAGTTGAATTGGCCTCTTTACAGACAATCCTGACTTACAATGGTTTGACCTCATGATTTTTGACTTTACAATAGTGTGAAAGGGATACGCATTCAGTAGAAATCATACTTTGAGTTTTGAGTTTGAATCTTTTTCTCAGGCTAGGGCTGCACATAGGACCCCCTCTCACGATGCTGGGCGGTGGCAGCGTAGCTCCCGGTCAGCCAGGCGATCATGAGGGCAAACGACCGAGATACTCACCACCATTCTGCACCCAGACAACCACTGTTTTTCCGCTTTCAGTACAGTATTCCATAAGTTACGTGAGATACTCAACGCTTTATTATCAAAGAGGCTTTGCGTTAGATTTTTGCCCAACTGCCATAGACAAATGTAAGTGTTCAGAGCAAGTTTAAGGTGGGCTGAACTAAACTATGATGTTTGGTAGGTTAGGTGTGTTAAATGCATTTTCATCTTATGATATTTCCAATTTATGATGGGTCTTTCAGGACGGAACCCCGTCGTATATTGAGAAAGATCTGTATTAAGCATTCCAATACTTAATCCCACTGTGTCACTCTCTTTATTCCCCAGATTCCTCTTCCTCTTTCCATATAGTTGGCTTTTTTTTTTTTTTTAATACAAGTCCTTCATAGTTTTTGTTTATTTTTGGATAATCTCTGGGTTTTTTTATTGTTGCTTTTGTGCCTCAAATCTTCTTGCTGTGAGATTTTCTTTTTTTTTTTTTTAAAGATTTTATTTATTTATTTGTCAGGGAGAGAGCGAGCACAAGCAGGCGGAGCGGCAGGCAGAGGGAGAAGCAGGCTCCCCTGAATGAGCAAGGAGCCCAGTGTGGGACTCGATCGCAGGACTCCAGGATCATGACCTGAGCTGAAGGCAGATGCTTAACTGACTGAGCCACCCAGGCACCCCAAGATTTTCTCAGTACATGCTTGTTGATGGGTTAGGTGAATGAATGAAGGAACAAACCCTCACCTCTCTCCCACAAGAATAAAAGCCCTGACCTGTTCTGTCATGGGAGTTTGAAGTTTTTAACTGAGTGATTTCTAGGATTAAAACTAAGGAAGGTTAAAAGCCACTGTTTGTCATCCCCAACTGTTCACTTATCTTAGGAACACATAGGATGAAGAAATGGTGTGGGTGACCTCAGAGTATGGAACAAGTTGTCTAAAATGCCCTGACTTGGGAGATGCACAGCGGGTGGGATCCCATCCTTGCCGGTGCCCTCATTCTCCCTGGCCTGGTTCCAGGTGCTTAATGCTTCAGCCTCTTTTGTCACCCATTCACAAGTGAAGGCCTCTCCTGGCTCTGTGGTGACCTGACCTCTGCCCTGTGCCTGTCATCCCTGAAATGCCCCATCGAGTACACAGCTCTCCATGCTTCGTCTGGATAGAGAGATCATTGTTGGAGAGATGGGTCGACTCGACAGGAATCTTTTTGTTCTGAGCATGCGTTGTAAAATTGTCAGTGCCGGTTTTTTTTTATTTTTTTCTTGTCTTTTTGTTTTTTTCTTCTTCCCCTTCCTTATCTCTTCGGATTTTCACTGGGGCCATTCTCTTCTTACAGAGACATCCACACCACCACCGGGAAAATCAAAAGAGCCGTGCTCCAGTTTACTCCTGCTAGTTGGACCTACGTTCGATGGTTTGACCCCAAATCTTCATTTCAGAGAGTGGCTGGAATATACCTTTTCATGATCATCTGGCAGGTATTTTTTCAGATGCCCAGAACTCAGTGGCGGGGGTGGGGGGTGGGAGGGCGGAGTACAAAAGCAAAATAAGAACCATCCCGGAATTTAGAGTTAATGCTAATTGACACTGCTTAGCTGCTGCTGGCTGGTTCAGAAGACAGAAGATCCTGCAGCTGACATGTAGAATAATTAAACCGAATGGTGTTACCAGGCCTAAGGTCTTGCTTCCTGGGGAAGACATTTCAAGTATCTTTCTTTGAATTGCAAATTAGAAACAGCTTAAAATTCCCCGAAAGAAGCTTTTGGTCAGCATCTGTCACCCAAGGAGTTACGCATTGGATAGCTTTTCGGAATGATCACTTGCAGGACCAAAGGAACAAATGCAAAGGCTTTTTCTTACGTTCCAAATTTAATGTTTGATTTTTAAAATTGTGCCTCAGCTGTTACCTCTCTGGGTAATATGTAGAGAGCTGAGTAAAGAAGCCCTCGACTCCCTGTGGGGCCCTGGAGCCCTTTGGGGCCTGGGTCCTCCAGGAAGGTGCTGTCAGTGGGGGGAAGGTCTTCTTCCACGCAGCCCACTACGTGCTTGAAATGATTGAGACAGCCAAGGGTCTTGGAAAAGGATTACCAAACATCTCTGTTTTCTAGAGATAGCCTTTTGTGTTGATCCTCCTGCCCCCAGATTAATTATTTTACATCTTTGGGAGACTAGCTTTTGCCTGAAGAGAAATTATATTTTGAACACATGCACAAAATACTCCCCGCATAACAAAAAATAAGCATGTGTCACCTTTAAGACAATCATCCTGGTCCACACGTGGAGAATACTAATGCTAATCTCAGTAAATGGACTTTAGGGATACAGAATTGTATGTGAATAGTTAAAATAGTCACTGTGGTTCGGGGAAGTCCGTATGTATAAAAATGGGAGCTTAAATGGATGGGGATTAAGTTTTACCACATGAGAACAATATCCAGGAAGGTGTAGGTTTTCCTTTAATCCACGAACTGAGCAGGAGTTTGGATTTGTCCAGGAGAGATAGCAAGCTGTGCTCCTAGAAGGGCAGCATTACCCGGAGCACACCTCTCCCGTGAGCGCGAGCACCGAGCTGTAACCAGCTTTCCACGTGTGGTGGTAATTAGTGGACCATGTTTTAATTTTATACCCTTAAAATCAGTGCTATGGGAAAAGACACGCGTCTTACATCACTGAAATGAGCCTGCTGGTCCTTGTTTTCCAAGCAGTGACCTTCCTTAATCTCCGCTCCTTGCTTGATCTGGACGGGAAATGCATCCAGGCCGGCTCTGCAGGGAACACATCCCCGTGCTGCCTCATGTGATGAGCTGCACCGGGATGCTCACCTCAGGGAAAAGGAGCACGGCCCGTAGATGAAACCTTGAACCAACCCTTCACACCTACCTTTAAGAGCTGCCTTTGGCCAAGGCACGTGCTACATGCATTCCCAGTCATTTCTCATTCTCAAGCTTCTTTTGGTGATTAAAGAATTCACTTTCCTATAGTCCTACATCTCTTAGACCGGCCTGATTTCTGTAAGACTTCGTAAGTGTTCCATGGCAAATACTTGTCTTCATGATTTCTGCTGTTCTCAAAGCATCTCCCTCCCAACTGTTCCAGCAGATCATGCATGACCCAAGTGACAGCCACGCCCCAGGAAACACGACAGCTGATGCCACCATATACCCCTTCCCCCACCCCAGCACCTCCCCCGTAACCCCCAGTTGGTTGGTGCCAATATTATACTGGCTGTTACTTAGTTTAAAAATAGCAACTATTCCTGTAGCGACTTGGAAGACCCCATCTATTTTCTGAAAATGCTTTGAACATGCTTATTATTTTTTTAGAGTGTCCATAACAAGGAATATATTATTATGACTTAGCATGCGGTACCAAGTTGACTAATGCCTCCTTCTTTTTCAGCTAACTGAATTGAATACCTTCTTCTTGAAACATATCTTTGTGTTCCAAGCCAGTCATCCATTAAGTTGGTGTAGAATTCTCTTCATTGGTGGCATCACAGCTCCCACAGTGAGGTAATTCTATACAAGCCTGACTTGTCATTTGAGCACATTAACCTGCTATGTATTCTCCTGTTCAGCATAAGGAAAGTCACATAAACCAGCAGGTTTTCCATGAAAATATTAAAGGATTATACATCTGAATATGAAGAAAATGTTTTGCTCTCAGACCTGAGTCACATGAAGTGAGAACACCACACACACCATTATCTTCAAACCTTTTTATCATCCTCCACTGCTGTTCCTTTTTTACCCCTGTTTAACATCCTTTAAATAAAAAAAAAGAGTAGCAGTGATGCTTTCTTTCAAAAATGAGGTGATTAAAAAATACAAAAGTTTTAATGGTGGATCACAAGTCATAAATGACGTTATTTTAGAATGATACTTTTTTCGCTCTTTTAGAGCCAGTTAATTTCCTTTTGACAGTGTCCTTCCTGTCATCCTCCAGGACAACTGAGGTAAGCTTGGATATTCATGCTGTTGTTCCTCCGATTCGGGTAGGGCCCCAGAGGTGAGGGATTCTTTGGAGACTGCCCCTCATGTAGACTGATTCCAGTGAATATCAGACAGACATAGTTTCATCTGTTTCATTTTTCCTACTTAGAGCTAATGACATTTGGATTTTGCAGTTAATGTTGGAGTACCAGCATTGAACAGTAGTAACACCAAAGATATCTGCGCAGTTGATTCAAATATAAACTAAGCAGTTACAAGGGTTAGCTTTCCAGAATCTGTAGGATAATTTAATTCATCATTTTTAGTGTGCATGCAAACCACACAAGCAGAGGGCCTCACTTGCCAAGAAGAGTGGGTGTTCTTGGTCAGACAAACCTTATTCCAGCCAGCACGTTTTCTGGTCCTCATTAATTATTACAAAAAAGAAACAAACATATATAGATATACAGATGTATTATATATAATATATATCTCTGTAGATATTTATGTATCTGCATCTATCTATATATATTTCCCCCCAGATCCTGGATTGAACAAACCAAGTAAGATACAACTGAGTCCTGTGGAGTCAAGGCCCAAAATTCCATCTCTGGTGTTCATTATGAACCAAACGGGAAACCAGCAGTTGGTAGGCAGGCAGCGTTCTGACGTGTCACAGACCAGTGGCCTGTTGAAGTCGTTTTCTTGTAAATATGCTATTTTCCCTTGGTGGATTGGAACCTCCTTCTCTCATTTAAAATTTAATTTAATTTGAGGCTCACGATTATCTTCAAGAAAGATTAGCAGCAGCTTCTTCGTAAAATTAGGAATAATCAACAAAGTCAGTACACGGGGAAAGGAAACCTCTTATAAAACAGAAGCACAAACCACATCTGATCACAAAATTTCAATATCGTTAAACATCTCAAAAACTGGAGACTAAATGCCCAGTATTTTGAGTTTTTTTGAGAGCTTAACATTTTTGCCAGACCCTATGGATTTCTACACGATTCTTTTTTTGTTTAAAAATCAGCCACTTTTTCTATGCTTTTATACCAACCAGAGGCATTTCCTGCATAAGAAGATGCTGTGACAAGCTGCTTGGAAAGATGGAGGTGCTCCTAGCGGGTTTTAACACAGCCGCTCCAAGGAGTGTGTGCCAGGCCCCTAAAAGGAGAGGAAACCTACAGGCTTCAGGATAAATCATACAGACCATATCTCTGTTTTTTTCCCTTTCACTTCGACTCTCTTGCTTTGAGATGTTTGATTGAACATTCTTTGAATCTGATAATATAAAGTGCAGTCTAAGGGGATGGGTGCGATCGGAGGGTAGAGTCGCTAAACTGGTAAAAGCGTATTAGGTCATGAAAATGTGAAGTTAGAGGTAGACCTGAATTCTTTATGACTAGAATTCTCCACTCAGGCCTTTGGCGTAAGGAGATGATAGTTTGTGGATGACCTTCAGGTATCCACGAATCCCCTGAGGCTTAATGCAAAATTTTGTGTGTGTGTGTGTTCATGTGCCTTGATCATGGGTTTCATTAAATCCTCAGAGTCTGTGACCCCCCCCTAAAGATGATGAGCTCCCACTTCAGATGCTACTTCTGAAGGGATGGATTGAGTTTGGGGGTAGTTATGAGGGTCTAAGCTTGTGCCGGGCTAAACGGCAGTTGCTTACACGGGTAGCGGTCGAGCACTGGAAATGTGACTAGCCTGCATTAAAATGTGCTATACGAGGCAAATACCATATTTTAGACTTAGTGCAAAAACAATGTAAAATACTTTGTGATAGCTGTTTTCAGTATGTTGGATTAAAAAACCTAAGTTACTAGAACGAATATTACCAGTTCCTTTTACTTCTTTAACATGGCCGCTGGAAGATTTTAAATCACACTTGTGGCTTGTATTACATATCTATTGGACGGTGTTGCTCTAAGCCTTTCAACTCCGTATCATTGCCTCTTTTTTTCTGATCTCATCAGTAGCATTCAGAGTCGTTGGTATTCAGTGTGCAGTGAACTGCCACCGGGGTCCCATTCCAGTTCCTGAGAGCCAAAAATGGGTGTCTGCCCTGCCTGGGTTACAATCAGCAACCTTTGTCCTGGAGAGTGCCAGAGGAGACAGTGACTGACGTGTACGTGACCCTCTGGAACCACTTCCATGCAGAGAGACTTGAAGCACCCATTCTGTCCCTGAATCAAAACCGCCTTTGCGAATAATTGGCTCTTTAAACCGTGCTCTCTCCTCCTTCCAAACCCAGCCCGAACTCTTAACCTTTTACAGGAATGTTTCAGCAGGCACTGGCTTTCTATTCCCTGGACTAGAAGTAGACCAGGCAGCTGCAGTGTGTAGAACCAGTCAGAACATCTTTTATATTTACTCTGTCAAAGTGATTTAATTCTGTACCGACCCCTTGGTCTTCCAGAAGCTCTCAATGAATTCCACCTTTGTTCTTTCAGGCAGTACTATGCTTACCTCACTGACACACAGTGCAAACGCGTAGGAACACAGTGCTGGGTGTTTGGGTGAGTAATAATCTCTTACTGTGGACGTTTCAAAACCACTTGAGCCTTTAAATTTCATTGGTTGGTTCTTGACCCTACACATTAAGTGCCTCTCAGTACAATTTTCCTATGTAGGCTTGCTGTTGTTTTTATATGTCTTTTCATTTTTTTAACATTCTCTTTTCTGATTTAAGTTTAGAATATTGTAGTTGATTGGCAAATTATAGAAAAGATGATATACAAACTGCTTTTTAAGAAAAATAGGAAACCAAAGGATATTTTCTGCATAGAACTCAGGAGGCTTTATGAGATAAATAGATGATGGATTGTTCAAATTCCCTCTAAATTCAGGGACAAGTTTGGGACATCATTTTGTGATAGCCTTACTGATGCTTTATGTTACTTTCACATCAGAAAGGCCCCTTAAAACAGCTGCTTGCTACCTACCAAGGCATAATTTTATTGTTCCAAAGAGAGCTAAAACATAGTCACATGTCCACAATTTATTGTCTTGTTACAGATACCAATGTTATCTTAATATATTATTATTTAAATGTTTTGAAAGACCATAAGAGACTCTTAACTATAGGGAACAAACAGGGTTTCTGGACGGGAGGTGGGCGGGGGGATGGGGTAAGTGAGTGATGGGCATTAAGGAGAGCACTTGTTTTAATGAGCACTGGGTGTTATATGCAACTGATGAATCACTAAATTCTGTGCCTGGAACTAATTCTACACTATATGTTAATTAACTAGAATTTAAATAAAATCTTGAAAGAAAAAAAAATTATTTGAAAAGACCATAGGCTATGTAGTTTAATCCCGCAGTGTTAAATGTGAGACCGTCTTCAGTATCTCAGGTAAGTGGTTCTTTTGCTTAGATATCACCAACAGTTTACCATTCCACGTAGCAACTGAGGTTCCAGAGATGGCCAGCACAACTGTGTGTGAGGTTCCATCCCTGAGGCAGCTTAGATTCAAGACCTAATCTAGGTTCTCAATTGAGTGTGATGGCATAAAGAAAATTTGATGAGTACCCACAGTAGGGAAGAAATTACTACTTCAACAGATTTTTAAGCAGAGTTAACTTTCTTTTTCCCAGTTAAAATGGTAATACATATGTATAGATTAAAAAGTGGCAAAAGAGGGGTGCCTGGGTGGTTCAGTCATTGAGTGTCTGCCTTCGGCTCAGGTCATGATCCCAGGGTCCTGGGATCGAGCCCCGCATAGGGCTCCCTGCTCCGCGGGAAGCCTGCTTCTCCCTCTCCCACTCCCCCTGCTTGTGTTCCCTCTCTCGCTATATTTCTCTCTGTCAAATAAATAAAATGTTTAAAAAAAAAAAAGTGGCAAAAGAAGAAACTAAAGATGATCCAAAGAAGTCACCTGGTGAGAGATAATCATGGTTAACATTTCTATGTTATTCCTTGTAAACATTTCTGTGCGTGTGTGTGTGTGTGTGTGTGTGTGTGTGTGTGTCCAGCTTTCATTTCAGAGTCTGAGGGGTTACTCAAGTTAGCTGTAGGCAGGCTTTTCCCCCCTCCCAGAACACAAAGGGTCATTGTCCTTATTTCTCATACATTCTGTACTATCAACTGATTTTCATACCCAGAGTAGCTTACCGCGTGATAACATGGATTAGCTTTCCACTGTTTAGTGATCTGACAGGAGAGAGAACTTACTTACATAGACTGAGCAGAGGCCCTGTCAGGGCACATTTGTTGAGTCATGCAGAGGAGGGAGGTGGGCTCTCCTTCTTCCTGTCCCGCCCACAGAGGACAAGAAGATTGGTTTTTTTTTTTTTTTTTTTTTTAAAGATTTTTTTTTATTTATTTATTTGAGAGAGAATGAGAGAGAGAGAGCACATGAGAGGGGGAGGGTCAGAGGGAGAAGCAGACTCCCTGCTGAGCAGGGAGCCCGATGTGGGACTCGATCCAGGGACTCCAGGATCATGACCTGAGCCGAAGGCAGTCACTTAACCAACTGAGCCACCCAGGCGCCCAAGAAGATTGGTTTTGCATCTTCTTGTCTACAGAGCATTTGAGTCCTCCTCCACCGCTTACGGGAACCTTCTGTCCACATGCGGTTTTCTCTTCATATTCTGAAGTCCTTGCCAGAGCCTTCACTCTGCTGCGAGTAGACGTATTTTCCACACAACCATCTCTGTTTACCTGTTGAGGGAAAGGAGAGAGTGATGAGAGAGAGGGGTGGTGCCACAGCAAAGTTGGTTTCTCATCAGGCGGCCAAAAAATACAATCCCCGGTGGTAGGAGAAATGGCAAAATCAACAGGGCCCGAGCGGCAGAAAACGCTGCTGACAGAAAAGTCGCAACTTGTTGAAAGTGACCAAATAAAATAAAGCAAAATGCAAAGGAGTGCTCATTGGGCTTATTTAGTATGCTTCTTGAGAATGGAGAGCTCCCAGTAGGGTGGTATCAGGACTCCGGAATCTTGAGAACTAGTGGGTCATGCTGAAAATAACAAAGGCCTCTCCATGAATCACACATAGCCATCCTCCTGGGCGTGTGGACATTGGCAAGAGCCACCTTCTGTGAGCCGGCGAAGGAGAAACAACCGGGCCCGAGCCTTGTCTCCTCTCTCTGCAGCTTTGCCCCTCGGAAAACCACCTCCCCTCTTCTGCCGCATCCCTCCTCCTGTCTCCCTGCTGCCTTCGTCTTGTGTTATTTCCATCTCCTATCAAAACAGCAAATGTTGGGCTGCCTGGGTGGCTCCGTCCTTTAAGCATCCGACTCTTGATTCCAGCTCAGATCATGATCTCAGGGTTGTGAGATCGAGCCCTGCATCCGACTCAGCGGTGAGCATGGACCCAGCTTGAGGATTCTCTCTTCCCTCTGCCCTCCCCTAGCTCACACACACACACACACACTCTCTCTCACAAGAACAAAAACAAAACTGCAAATGTGTAAATGTCTCATTTCTTTTAATAACTAGGAACTGCTTTGTAGCTTCCTTTTCTCTAATTTGAGAGTAATTTCAGGCTTTAGCACGGTGTGGAGATGTGGGGGAACAGAGTAGAGCGCCCCTTATAGCGACAGTGGAGTTTTGCTTTGGGGGAGGTGGGCAGGGGAGGGGAAAAGGCAAACAGGACCACCTGAGGTGTCTTTCCCACCATTCCACAACTTTTTCTCCTGAAGAGGGCACTTTTTTCTTCTGTAAATGTTATACCCAGAAAAAGTTTGTATTAGTTACTCGCTGATGTAACTAAATACAGACTTACAATGTGGTCTCCCACAGTTGCGCCATAGACCTGAGCTTTTAAGCCTTTTATACTCAAACACACTGTGCCCAGCAGAGAGATAGGACTCCATCCAGCTAAGGAATGGGAACCCCACCAAGGAGAAAGCAGTAGTGTGAAAAAGCCGGCCCCTCCTCTCTTTAGAAAGTCCCATTATGCTATTTCCAGCTGTGTGGGGGCATTAGGGCCAGACCGATATGAACAGATTCCCCAGGGGTACACTTTATACCATCTTTATCTTCGTCTTTCTCCCCACGCATCCCTCATCATAATTGAGTTTCCAAACAAGAGAGAAGTAGCCTGATGTATAAAGAAAAGATGTTTGATCACGTGGCCCTGAAGGAGGGTATCCAAAAGCTTTGGCTGTCGCAGGAGTGAGCCGTCACTTTTCCTTCCCGAGAAAGTTCCTGGGTGGGACCTTGGGGGTGTTGGGTAAGAGTCTACTGAGCCTGGGGGGCTCCAGGACTGCGTCTGCCTCACTGTCAGAACTGCCCTTAGCTCCATGTCATCCTAACCCTACTGGTGCCCCTTTGACAATCAGCTGCTATCTCCGGTGCTCTGCTGAACTGTTCTGGCCAAGGCCAGTCCCAAATCAGCAAGTCCTTCCTCCATCCGCAGCTCTCCTGTCTTCTCCCCAGCATCTGCCATCTTGAAACTGTTCCTTCTGCAGCGGCTGGCCTGGTTTTCCTCCTACTTTTCTGTCCTTCTCAGTTTCCTCTGCTGGCTGCCCATTCCACGTCTCACTCCTCTCCACAATTTCTTATAATTGTGCTTGTTCTTCCAGCCTCTTTTGGGTTTCCCCCCACCTCTCCCGGAAGGATGGACAACAGCTGTGAGGCACAGGGTCCTTCCAGGAGGAGGGTGTGTGTGAGGGGAACAGACCTTTGTGGGAGGGCTCATCCCATTCTGATCTCTCCCAGCACGACCTGGTCCCCAGTCTCTTGCTGCTGACCTTTGTTCACAGCCTCCTGCATCCCTCACCTCCCCCCCGACCCCCATCTGCCCATCCCTGTGTCATGCCCTCTGTGCTCACACTCCTAGGGTAACTTCATAGCCAGTTGCCTTTTCCCACTGTCTCTCTCTTCATACCATTCTCGATCCCGCCACTCCCTGCTTCCTTCCTCAAAAACACCTCCACTGACAGCCCAAAACCTCTGGCAGTAGGTACAAAAATTTTTTTAGCAGCTGAATCCTGTTCCCCAAATGGTATCTTTCCCCAAATCCTAATAGCAAAAACAGTTGAGCAGAACTACCCAGGACCCTTTGCCCCCCTTCCCACCCTTCCCACCCTGCCCCTGGGGATCTTGGGAAGTCAGAAAGTTCCATGGAACACAGTTGGACCTTTTATTTCTATCTGGTAAAGCTTAGCTCAGTATCACTTCTAAAAAGCTGTCTTTGCTCACCCTAACCAGAACCGGAACCCAGTTCCTGGGGACCTGTGTGGTTGTGTGGTAGATGTGTCCCGTGTGTACGTGTCTCCTTTCCACTGCGGAGGGTCCCACCGCGAGCCATCCCAGCAGCGGGTTCTCGTGCAGCCAGGGGGCAGTATGTTCAGTACATGCCAGGTGCACCCAGGCTGTGGCATCCTCCTAAAGTGGGTTTTGTTGGCCAACTGAAAACATCCTCTGCTTCTCCGGGTTGGCTCGTATGCCCAGTGCTTTTGTGTCTCAAGTTTCTGTAATGTACCTGCCTACGTTCTTATCCCACCTAGTGAGGAGCTCCTTATCCCGGACTCTACGTTAATGTCATCTTTATTTGTACCATGTCTGGAAAGAGCAGGTTCCCCAGGGTAGGGGAGCCGAGAAGGTCCGAGTCAGCAGACCAGCCTTGTCCCCAGGCAGGAGCACCTCAGGCAGCCCAGATGTTTGGCTGCCTTCTAACCTTGCTGATTAAAGATAACGATGGGCAGAGGCATCAAAGGGAGTAACAGCCCCGACTGAATTCCATCAAACCGCGGCCTGGCCACCGAGTTCAGTCTGGTAAAGATCAGAGAGATGTAAATTTGCGCCCCACCCCACCGCCTTGGTGAGGAGGTTGTGCGGTCGCCGCTGACAGGCTCAGTAACACAGGCTGCCTGTGTGCCCAAACCTTGGGACTCAGCCCTAAACGAGTAGCCACTTGGGTCTTGTACAAAGTATTGTCAGCCTTGGTCTTGTACAAAGTAACGTCAGCCTTCCGTAAGGACTTTATCAGGATTCCCTCAGGGGGCCAGGGATAATGGGTGGGGGGCAATGACTAGTGGGAAAGGGTCCATGTGATTGTTGGGTTTAATGCATCCCAGTTCCCACTGCTTCTCACACCTCCATAGCAACTCCCCTGGTCCTCTCCCCACATTAGAAGCCTCCCTGCTCCTACCCCCAGAATGACCATATTAAAATGGAAATTGAGTCATGTTTGCTTTGCCCTTTGTTCGAAACCCTTCCTCAGACTAAAAGCCACACCCTCACGTGGCCCTCAAGACCCATGTTGCTCTGTGCCTCATCTCTTCTGCCTTCCCCTCACTTCCTGCCACGGAACTTTGCTCAGTGATCACGTGTTCACTGAGAAGGCCACACGCAGGGACCACGGCTTAGCTAAGATCCCTCAGCACGAGGGAGCAAATCCTAACCCTGAAGTCGCTAACTGAAACGCTCTATTGTCTTTAACTTCCGGCCATTACGAAGTCAATTAGGTGGGCCCTGACCAGCGTTTTCTTAAAACAAAATAGAATACAAAAATATCAAAATAAAGGAACAAATTATTTTGTGGAACTTTTGTTTCAGTTGTGTGTGTGTGTGTGTGTGTGTGTGAGACAAAGAAAAATGTGTTTCTTGCTCTGGGTCTCAGGTCATAGAAGTTTGAGAATCACAGCCCTAGTTCCTGTGGTTTTGAAAGGTGACTGGATCGAGTTGAATACCCAAAACTCTCACAGTAAACTGGGTGTTTCGTCTGGCTGAAGGGCAGATGAGCACACTGACTTCCTGGGCTGAGCACTTGCTCTTGTAATTCTTCAAGAAGCCCCAGCCAAAGGTTAAGTATTCTTTCGGAGCCCCCCCCCCCCCCCCCCCCCCCGGGCACCTGCCTGCTCTGTGCTGCCATCTAGCGGCACTTCACAGTCCTGACTTGAGCATTCTGGTGACACTCAGCCCAGCACTGTATCCCAGATAGAATGATGCTTTCTCACACATGTACTTTGTTGGGGGTGGCATGGGGGGAAGGTGGTCTTTAGAGATTCAGGCCAACCACTCCTAAACATTGTTTGGTCGCGGCTAAGGGAAAAGAACCCCAAACTCTCTAACGATACGTTAAGGAGATTTTCTGCTTTGGTTCAGATTTGAGGTGTTCCATTGTTTAGAGCCATCCATACATTTGATGATGGCAGTGACCTTTGTGCCCTTGGGTAGGGGGACTGAGGACCTCCTGAGCCCCTTCTTGCCTTTTGAGAGAGTATCTGTGCAACTACATCAATCCCTGATTGACCAGATTCCATCTCGAGTGAGGAACACCTAAAGTGGAGTTGTGTGAAATCAGCATTCTTGGGTAGTCTTTAGGATCACACGGCCAGCGCTATTATTCTCACTTCCTCTGTTCTTACCTTCAAGCTCTGAACCTTAGTAAAGATCTGATCTTTATATTCATGAGTGAAGATGCAGAACGTAAGAGTGGCTTCCACCCCCCCCTTTCCTCTTTTAACTAAAGAGTGAAACAAAATTGTTTTCTTTAACATTTTTATGTTTGGAGGATAAAGGATTATTTATACGGTCAACAAGAACAGGGAATATGAAATCTGGAAATGCTTCGAAGTCTGGGAGGGAATGTGATTGCTGCCTTCAAGTCCCTGAAAGACTACTCGGAAGGCTCGAACTCACCCTGTACGACTGGAGGACAGAGTTAGGATCCATTGGCAAAAGGAGGCAGATACCAGCCTGAGACAAGGAAAACTTGCCAACAGCTGAGGAGATCGAGTGGCAGAATAAGTGGGTTCCAACAGGGGCAGTGACAGTTCACCCCAGTGGTGATGGGCTGAGTTGGAGGCTTCCAGCTATTAAAATATTTGGTCTGGGAGAAAGGAAGATGTGAAAAATATTTTATTATATCTGGGGAGGTATGGAGAGACAAATAGGCAGAACACAGGGTTATTAGGGCAGGATCCTATAATGGTAAATGCACATCACTATACATTAGTCCAGACCCACAGAATGTACAACACCAGGAGTAAACGCTAATGTGAACTGTGTTCTTCGGGTGATGACGATATGTCCCTGTAGCCTCATCAGTTGTAACAAATAGACCCTTCTGGGGGAGGGGTTGTGACACGCAGGGAGGTACATGGCAGATCTCTATACTTGCCCTCAGTTTTGTTGTGACCTAAAGCTGCTCTAAAAAAATTAAGTCTTAAGAAAAAATAACAATAAAATAAACTTTGTATTAAATCTAATATATGTGTTATTTCTGAAGAAATTGCTGTGGAATAGAACATGTATCATTTTGTGAGGAGCCTGCTACCGGCGTATAATGATGGAATAGTGCATATTTCTGATAATGCATTTGCTCAGCCCTGCACTGTATATATGCATATGTATAATGCATATGATAAGAAGAATTAATATTTAATCTCTCGTTCTGTCTGACTAGGGTCATTGGTTTCCTGGAAGCTATCGTGTGCATAAAATTTGGACAAGATCTCTTCTCTAAGACCCAAATACTCTATGTTGTGCTTTGGCTTCTTTGTGTGGTAAGTCATTACTTTTTTACCCAGAAGTGTTAGCAACACTCCCCATGGTGTCTCTTTAAAACAACAATGAAAACCTGTGTGCATCAAGTTCTTTCAGAAATTTGCACACAGGACCTTCTATTTCTAATAACCTAAAACCGGCCACTAGTCTAAAGGTCAAGATTAAACACATGAGACCACCCAGCATCCAAAACAGGTCACCTGGGCAGGTGCTGGTCAGATGCCTTCTGCAGGTGCACCATACGTGCATTTATTTCGCTTATGGGAATTCAGCTCCATGAGAGGACAAGGACAGAGTGCCCCGTAGCATATGTATGGCTGTTCAAGGGTTTATGTACAAGATGATGGACTGTGGTTTGTAGGCCATGTAAGATGTTCTTGTAGGTATTCAGACTATGCAGTTTCTGCCCCACAGGCTGACTTTGATGGGCCAAGCCCTGTGGGATGATTTTCCTCTCTGAAGGGAAGAGCCCTTGGGGACCTCTAGCTCCACTGTCCTGGGACTTTTCCCTCTTCTTTAAAATGAAGTAAGATCTTCCCCATGATCCTCTGTCTCGTTTCTTAAATTGCACATATGAATGAATGAAATGATAATTATGTTTCTCTGATAGGGGAAGGGAGGGAAAAAGAAAAGACAAAATCAGAGAGGGAGACAAACCGTAAGAAATGATGAACTGTAGGAAACAAACAGAGGGGACGGGGGTGGGGGGATGGGATAACTGGGTGATGGGTATTAAGGAGGGCATGTGATATGATGAGCACTGGGCGTTCTATGCAACTGATGAATCTCTAAACTTTACTTCTGAGACTAATAATATCCTCTGTGTTAATAGAATTTAAATTAAACAAAAAGAAAGTAAAGTAGGATCTTAACCTACCATTCTGTGTCTACTCTTCTTAATTTGTTTTATTATTTTGGGGAAAAGTCTTATTTTACATTTAAGCTTAACATTCTTCACTTTTCACTTACTTGGTCCAGAAAATGAACTCAGGCTTTCGTTATAATCATAGAAAATTTCAAATGTATGTGGAAGTAGACAACCCCTCAGGTACCCATCCATCATCCAGTTTCAACAGTGGCCACCTCATGGGTCTCTTGTTTCCTTGTATTCCCCACCCACCATCCCCACGCTGAATTATTTCGAAACAGACCCACCTTTAATAGTTCAGGATGCATCCCTACAAGGTCAGAATGTTTTTTTGTTTAATGCAACCACCATACCATTATCACATCTGAAAAAGAATAATTTCATAATGCTATCAAATACCTAGTCAATGTTCAGACTTCTACTATTTTTTAAAATTTGGTATTTTTAGTAGTTTATTTGAATGAACATCCACTTGTTAGACTTGGTCAGCAGGCCTTTTAAGTCTCTTATTATATAGTTTTTCCTGTCTCTAGCTGTCTCCCTTACAGTTTGTCGAAGGACCTAGCTTTGTTGTCCTGTAGATTTTCCCACAGTCTGGATTTTACTGATTTTCTAGTGTACTCTGATTTAACAGATGTCTTTGTCCTCTGTTTTTTTTTCTGCAAATTAGTAGCTGAATCTAGAGGCTTAATCAGATTCGGGTCTTTTTTTTTTTTTTTGGCAAGACTAAACTTTGTATTTTTAAGGTGTTTTTTATTGCCTTTCATTTCACAGCATCTATTTTGTTAGAAATCTGAACTGTGCCAGAGCACCTTGAGCCTGTTCTGTCCTGTGTTATCTTGAACAGTGAAAGGGAGTAATGATCTGCTTTGTACCTGTACACCAGAATTAATGTTCAAATGTATTTTTTCCATCCCAGTGAGACTAGATATAAGGATTGGTTAGGGGAGCGCGTCGGAGGAGCCTGGAGATTTTAACCGTGTGCTTCTCACATGTCTCCCTGGCACGTGCATTAGGTGCGTGAACTGTAGCAGGACCAACTGCAGAGGGTGGGCTGAGGTGGGTGCTGCCCTCACCCAGTGCCAGAGCCCTGGAGACCACCGAGAGCTTGAGGCAGGAGGCAGGACTCCTGGGATGGGGGCAGCATCCCTTCTCATAACACCCGCATACAGCCCCACCCTGGAGAATCAGTGGCTAGCAAGGTCTCCCCAAGGCTATGGCCAAGAAGCCCTCTCCGGTCATCTGCCCTGCAGGGGCTCCTCCAGCCTCTCTTTAAGTTTGAGAGACTTTTCTGTTTTACTTATTTGACACTTAGCGTATGCTCCCTTGCGTTGGTGACGTTTGGTTTGCCTTGGAGCCTGCGTGATTGTCACTTTATCGAGGACGTGAACCGCTTTGGTCTCTCCTTCACCTGGCGTGGTCCCTGCAAGTCTGTCATTTGCTCACAGGACGTTTACTGAGTGTTCATCAAAGCAGCCTCTGATGGGGCGCCTGGGTGGCTCAGTCGTTAAGCGTCTGCCTTTGGCTCAGGTCGTGGTCCCAGGGTCCTGGGATCGAGCCCCGCATCGGGCTCCCTGCTCCGCGGGAAGCCTGCTTCTCCCTCTCCCACTCCCCCTGCTTGTGTTCCCTCTCTCACTGTGTCTCTGTCAAATAAATAAAATCTTTAGAAAAAAAAAAAAAAAAAGCAGCCTCTGATAGTGAGCCGCACAGAGAGCAGACGGTGGTGATAAGATTATATTAATGCTCACTGTGAGCCAGACGCTGGTCTAAGCACTTCTCATGAATGGCATGTTTGAGGATTACTTGGAGGGGAGGTACTTTATATGCCATCTTTTATAGATGAAATACAGGCCCAGAGAGGTTCACTAACTGGCTCAAGGTCACACAGATAGTACGTGGCAGAGCTAGGGCCCACACCCAGACAGCCCGGCAAGAGAGTTCCTGTTCTCCCCACAGGGCGTCCCCTTCCAAGGATCTCCAGGTCCAGATGGGAATGACCCATGCAAACTCATCATGTTCCTATGTGACAGACAGTACAAAGGATGTGTACCTAGAGCTGAGGGAGCACTAGAGAGCACCACACGAGCTGGGGAGCTGCCAAAGTCTCCCTGGACGTACCATGTGAGCAGGGTTTTGAAGGGTTACAGTGGATGCTCTCCCGTCCGTCAGGTGCCCCAGCTAAAAACCTCAGGGGCTGCTTCCTCTCCTCTGTCCCTCTTGAAACCAATGGGTCACCAGGTTCTGTCCATCCAGCTCCGTCCCCACGCCCCCATCCCCACTGTCCCTGCAGCTATCTGGACCTGCACTTCCTCCCCATTCTGCCCCTTGGCGCCGTTCTCTATGCTGCCGCCACGCCATCTTCCGGGACTCAGATCCGAATCTCTTTCCCTGCTCAGAACTGTTGCCTGTTTTCGGGGGCTGGAGAAGGCCCAATAATACAACATTTTTCAGTTCAGAATAGTTCAAAAGATAGGGTGAAAGAAGGCTGTGGAGAGCAGCATAGCATCTCTATTACTGAGGTTTCACATTTTTCAATATCAGCTTTAGATGCACGGCAACAAGGGGCTTCTGAAGAGTGAGGTCCAGAATGAGACACACTCTCTGGCCCCAGGAAGCAGGCCTCCTCACACCGTGCCAGTGGCCCAGCACCCAAGGAAGGACAGGAAATGTCCAGCTTCCTTATCTCAGATTCCCCCGTCGGTGAAGAGAGAACTCTTCTGCGAAAGAGTGGTGGAGGGGTGAGGGGTGGAGAGAAGCAGGAATATTATACCAGCAAAGCTCCTCCGTGTAGAAAGAAGTATCAAGAAGGAAGAATCCCCACCACAAAACCTACCGGTTGAAATGTGAACTCTGACGTGTGTGTTTAGGACAGTCTTCATCTGGAGCGTTCATCATACCCACCCTCTTGGACTTGAATCTCAGGCTACCCCAGACTGCTCTTAGTCACCTCAACGAATCATCCTTCCAGACTTCTCTTGTCTTCACCTAGGGTGCTTTCTTTGCCCCATCTGAATGCTTTCCCCTGCTTTTTCTACCTAGTGACTCATGCCAAGACCAAACTAAATTCCTACCCTCCATGAAATGCGCCCCCAGCCAGGCGGGCTGATTACGTCCCCTTGGGGGACCAGTCGCACCTGGTACATATTTCTTTGAGTTCTAACCTCAGTGTCACGTAATTTTGGGTTGTTTACATTCTCTCCTCAGCGTTGTACCTCTTGCTTACAAAGACTAAATTTTGTTGTCCTCTTGTCCCCACTGACCCCAGTACAGTCTCTGATGCATAGGACTCACTCAGCAAATGCATGGAGAATAAAGGAGTGGGTTCAAGAGATAGGGACCAGGAGCGACATCCAGGCAGGCTGAGAGACTGGCACATGCAAAGACACGCAGTGGTGCCCATGCCCAGCGTCTCAGGAAGACGGCACCCTGTTTGGGGAGTGAGAGGAGGAGAGTAAAGTGGGGGAGGGGACAAGGGACATCTGCTTCGGAAGGACTCTTGTGTGTCTGTAGTTGGAGATCCAAGGACTGTCGTTCAATGGGAAGATACTGGTTCACAGAGAGAGGCTGCATGGGGTGGGAGAGTCTGGAGGGACGAGAGGTGCTGTCTGAGGGTGTTGAGGGTCCCAGGCAAGAAATGACAGAGGCTGACCCAAGGCAGTGGCATGGAAGACGCAGAGAGAGGGCTGGATTTATTTCTTTTTAAAGGTTTATTTATTTATTTACTTACTTACTTATTTGAGAGAGAGAGGGGGAGAGTGCACACGAGCGGGGTGAGGGGCAGAGGGAGAAGCAGACTCTCCATTGATGCGGGGCTCCATGGGGGGACTCCAGGACCATGACCTGAGCCAAAGGCATCGCTTAAGGCTGAGCTCCCCCAGGCGCCCCAGAGGGCTGTATCTTCTGAGAGATGTTCAAGAGAGCAGCTCCACAGGACGCCACCCCCTTGTGATAGCATGAGGGTGATTCCAGGGTTTCTAGTTCGTGCCCCTGGGTGGCTTTTGGTGGTAATAACAAACGGGGGGATATCAGATAAGCCCACTGAGTGAAAGGAGATGAATTTGATTAGGGCGTTGAGGGGAGATGAATTTGATTAGGGTGTTGGGGTTTGAGAGGCCCTTAGAACTTAGAGGCGAAGATGTCCTGTATCATTGGAAATTCCAGTCTGTCCAGTAACACTGGGAAGACTTGGTCAGCAGTGGAGGTGAACGAGTTGAGGGCCACTGGTGCACAGGACATGGTTGGAGCGTCGGGATTAGGTTAGGGGAACCGAGCAGGGGCAGGAAAAACTGGCTGAGGATGGGATTCTTCGGAGCAGCCACATTTAAGAGCCCCGGGCCTGAGAAAAAAGCCCCAGGAGATCAGGGCTTTGAAGACCAAGCCAAATCCCCTGATGAGTGTTATCAGTGATGAGTGCCATAGAGGGGGACCTGGCCTGAAAAGAGGCCATTGGTGGCTGGGATGATTGGGGGTCCCCATTGCCCATATTCAGGGCCTTTATTAAACATCAAGATTGATCTCAAACTCAGGAGGGAGGTGAACCTTATTCAATAAGAGAGTTAAGTGTGGCCAGAGAAACAAAGCCCCTAATTATTCCCCTTGCTTGGTAAGAGAACAGATCCAGACCTTGAGATGAATGCAGAAGCAGAGATGCCATATGCTGGTTAGTAAGTTTCTCCTCAGCAGTTGTCTGATCAGTCGTGTATATTTGCCTGCTCATTACTCTAACTGGAAGTCAAGCCAGGCCTACGCCCTCATTGCCACCACACCCCCCTGGCTGTGTGCTGCCTTGGCCCTCCTCCCACATGTTTTTCTTTCTCTTTTTTTCCTTTCCCTTTCTTAAAACAAAATCTGTACAATTGCTTTTTTAAATCCAGGCCTTGACATTTTAAGTGGATATGCGCCTAGATTTTCACAGGTATGATTGCAAACCTGTAAATTATAAGCTTTTGTCTCCTTGGGACAAGTGTGAAATGGGCCTTGTAAGTACCCGGGTGAAGTGGTAAATTTGGCCACCACAGCAGGCTCTTTGTGTGGCGATTGTGATGATAAGCACCTGTTGCTCACCACCTGCCAGTGTTTGCCTGCCTGCAAATTGCAAAGCCCATTCTTCGGGAGCAAGCCCCAGCTGCCCCCACCTGCCCTCTCGGGGACAGGGCTGGGGAAGGCAGAGCTCCACACTCCTGCCCTCCAGTGGGTGGAATTCGCTATGACAGCCAGCCCCGAGCTCACCGCCCCTTAGTCTAGTGGAGTGACAGCTATCTGGCCAGCCTTCTGGTCTGGGGAGGTGGAACCTGCCCCGCACTCCCCACCCCCTACCCCCAAACCTAAGATAGCCTATTTTGCTCTTTGTAAAGGAGCGAACACCTACATAAGCTTGATACCCTGCAAATCCTCTAGGCTTCCCCACTCTTTCCATCCCATGAAAATGGTACGTTTAATGGTGGTGTAGATTAGAAATCTTGAGCAAGTCCTAGAATATGTTAAAGGTTAGAAGTTATTTTCATTTTATCATCTTAATTTATTCATTCATTGTCTGATTTTTTGATGGGGGAGGATATGAGCTTCCTTTTCTTTAAATACCTCATCTGCAGATTTACGCCAGCTTGCATATGGCTTTAAAATAAAAGGAACCAGTGGGTCTTAACATTTCATGTTGTCTCCACCACGCCAGTATTCCCACTTCATTGACATAGAAGAAGGCCCTCCAGAGCACTCGGACTCCTGTCTTTTTTGCACTTAAGGTGACACTGTGTACCCAGCAGACGCTCCGCAAACATGGCTGACTGACAGGAACTGGGCCTGAGTTGGACTGCACGCTGGGGTGATGAGAATTCAGAGCCCCCCGCCCCAGCCTTCCCTGCAGGCTCGGCTCCACCCTCAAGTGTTCCTGTGATGCTTTTCTTTCCCCGGTGTCAGTCAGTTCCTAAGGCGAGGCATTCTGAAGACACAGAACCGGGATGGACAAGCGTTGTTTTGTTTTGGTGATTCACTTACAGTCGGGAAGGTCAGGCCTGGCTGCAGGGCCTGGTGGGGACTCCTCTGTCCTCACTACCCCTCTCTCCTTCAGTGCTCCAGCAAGGCAACCAGAAACTTCTCCCTGATTTTTAGTGCTTTGGCACGTTTGAAGACTTTGGATTTCCGTAGATGCTGTTCTTTGCTTAAATTAGAGTATAATTTAGGGTGCAGTGCAAGGTGGGTGGGGAGTTGTCGGGGAAGTAGAGGTCGTCCCTGCCTCTGGGTACCCACAGACCACTCCCTTCTCATTTCACTCCGGGGCTTGCTTCCAAAGCGGTTTTGTTTTCTCTGTATTTTCCTATGGACTCAAAGAGGAAAAACAAAAGCAACCAGAACCGGGGTTGGGGTGGGGCCGCGGAGACAAAAAAGGAGTTGAGAAAGTGGTGCAGAGCCATGGGCAGCTGTGTCCCGCTGCGCCCGCCACCCACTCAGACACCGTGGGCGTCGGTCCTCAATGCCCTCCCACGCCACTGTGATCCCAGACCGAATGAAACTCCCTTCTCATTTAGAACTCGTCTTCCCCACAGAAGCTGACCAGCTGAGTCCTTGTAACTTCCCAGCGCTGGTGGCAGAGGATGGGCCATGAGAACCAGACGTAGAGTATATAAAAACCTGCAAAGCCATGCAGAGAAGGCATCCCACTTTACCCGCCATCGAAAAATGATCTTGCATTCTGATTATCAGCATCATAAGTGTCACTAGGGTCTCAGCATGACTCGTGTCCGAAGCTTTAGGGGATGCCCTCCCCCACTCTCTCTCTCTCTCACACACACACACACACACACACACACACACACACACACTCCTGGGGTTCATCTCTGCCATTGTGTAACCGGTGTCCTAGGAGAGATGGCAAAACCACATCGAGCCGTCTTGTATGCATTACTGTTGAAACCCTGAAATCCTGGGAAATGGGATTTTTTTGGTGCAACATTATGTATGAAATGTGCTTGTTTTTCTCTTTCAGGCTTTCACCACCTTCCTGTGTCTCTATGGCATGGTTTGGTATGCGGAGCACTATGGTCACCGAGAAAAGGTACGGAAGGGTCCGTCTTTAAAATGATCACATCCTGCTTGGAGCTTGGGGGAGGGGGCGGTTCATCTGCGACTATGGCGTGGCCAGCACTGTGAGCACGCACCTTCAGTCTTGGCCACTGCGGAAACATAACCAGTTCAGGATTCGTCCCCTATCAGTGGCTGCCCATGCTTGTGAGTGCCCTGCTCAATAGGTCACTATTTCTGTCCTCATTTTGTAAGGGGTTTAAAACCCAATTATGTGTCTGTTTAAAAATAAAATCGCACAGAGAGCCCTGGACTGGTTTTTGAAAGGCTGGGTTTTCTTCCCAGCTCTTGGACGTTGTGCGGGTCTCTTTGTGACCCAGCCTGGGGCTCCCCCTCATAAAACGCCTGCCCTGCCCACCTCATAGAAGACACAGGGGTTACAGTTAGGAAATAGATGTGAGCAGGCTGAACACACCATGCTACGTTGGTAGCCTACCACAAAGTGTAATATCTTCTTAAGTAAAATACAGCTTTCATCCCCAATTCATACCTTAAGTCTGAGGAACTGACGGTACTTTCTAGAAGATTGATGCTGTAGCCCCTGGGAGACAGTCGTGGTTTTATAGCTGAGGAACAGGAGTGTGAGGAGGTTCTGCCACTTGCTGGCGACCCAGGGGTGAAGCAGCCTCACTTGCTGGCCTTGCCCCAGCCCGGGGAGTACTTGGAGCTCCATCACTAAGTCTCCCTCTCTCCCTAGACGTACTCAGAGTGTGAAGATGGCACCTACAGTCCAGACATCTCCTGGTCTCATGGGAAAGGCTCAAAAGGTATCTCTCACTCACTGTTTAAAAACTTTATTGAGTTCTCTTCCTCCTGAGGCCCCATAAGGAGATTTGGAATCAATATTTATCCTCTGAATGTTGATAAATGTATGCCCTGAAGGTTCTCAGACCTGCTCATCCCATGTCCTCCATTACCTGCTCGTGAAACCTGCCAAGTACTGGCAGGATCTGCCCAAGAAACTTGCCTCATAAGAAGAGGCGCCGTGTAGGTTCTGCCTCTCCTAAGATGGGAAAATGTCACGAGGCCTGCGCCCGTCTCAGGCATCCTGATGGGAATGTTCTTCCTCCTGGCTTCGGTCATGAGTGAAAAGGGTTAGGAAGAATTACATACCGGGAGGAGAGGTCTCTCAGAAGAGGTGGAGTGATTTAATTACATTTATTCAAGAGGCAGCCCGGTATAAGAGAGATTTCAGTCGTGGAGCCAGGAATTTCCCATTGGCCTCTGCAGGGAGCCTCTTGGAAAGATTTGGGGCCACCTGGCTATTTTAAAGAATTAGGCTTGTGGAACGACACCAAGGAGGCTCCACTGGACAGTAATCTCTTGTCCGTTCTGATGAGCCGATCGGAAGGCTTGGCCGAAGGGAGAGAATTATGAATGCTCAAGATGGTGAATTTGAGCTCACAGAATTGCTCCAAGAAGCTGTGGGCCCACGGAGAGGAAAGCACTACTGTTCACACTGCTTTCCTGAGTTTTTTGGGGTCAAGCTTTCCAGAGTCCTTTCCAGGGAAGAGGCAAGCATGCTCTCTGCCGAGTGGCCGGGCACCCTTCCTGAGACTCCTGAATCAGGGGGTCGATGGGCACCCTGTTTTGGAATGCTGATACTGGTGGGCCGAGGGGTTCCCTGGGGCTCCCTCATTCAGAACCAGCTCCTCACAGATCAATTCTTGGCACTTCTAAGCCCCTCTCCAGTGAAAAGACTGCAGGAAAGTAAGCAGTGGTAGAGGTATGTTGAAATGAAAGGTAGACAGAATCATTAAAAAAAAAAAGAAAGAAAAAGAACTTCAGAGTGGTAGAAGAATCCCTTGGACTAAGCCAAACGGCCCTTGCAGTGGAGACCAAAACTCTGGGAACTTCTTATGTTTTGAGTGGCTGTCTTGGGTGGAGGGCCTGGATCTGAGCCCTGGAGCAGAGAACTGTCTGGCTTGACTGCTGGGCTGGAGGGTGGCCATGTGCTCAACCTCAGGGCAGAGCCAGCCTGATGCCAGGCAGTTTTGCTTCTCTCCCAAGCCTTCCTTACACCCCACTACGTGGAAGGCCCACCCCCAGCCTGCTCCCCTCCGCTTCCACCCTCCGCCTGGCTGACACCTGCTGGCTGCTCAGCATCCGGCTGATGTGGAAGTTTTTCTCCGAGGTCCCAAACAAATAGTAAGTGTGTCCCTGCAGACTGCGCATCTCGAACGAAGGTGTTTTGGCATCTTCAGTGGGAGGCTCCAGAGCTGTCATGAGCAGCAGGGGCTGGTTTTTAAAGGTATTCTCTAGATCGGATGATAGAGGGCAGGCTATCTTTAATTTTGTAAAGTCAGGAATCCTTTCAGTTTGGGGATGTAGAAGCTCTAGTGTGTAAACGGGTCAAGGCATGGAAATCTAGGTGAGGTCTCCTTTGGTTGTGAGAGTAGACTCGACACCCCTGTGGTTTCATTGTTCTTCCTTGTGCTTTGATGTCATTTGTCCTCTCCGTTCTGGAGCCCATCACCGTGAGCACAATCCACCTTACACAGCGAGAATGTAAAAATTCTTCAGGAAGCCCCCCCCCCCCCCCCCCCCCTCCCCTTGCATACGCAGGCGAACGCTGCATTTCTGGGCCTTGCCTTCGTGTATTCATGAGGCCACTAGATGGAGTGCAAGTATCAGCAGAAGAGCCTGCACTTCGGGCAGGTCCCCAGCAGGGAGAACTCCAAATCTGAGGAGGGAGCCCTCAACCCCCCACAGCCAGGGTGACGGCGTATTCTCCTTCCTTTGGCCAGGTTCTGAGGACAGCCCACCCAAGCATCCAGGCAACAATGAAAGCCACTCTTCCAGAAGAAGGAATCGACATTCCAAGTCAAAAGTCACCAACGGAGTGGGGAAGAAATGAGAAGAGCCTGGCTCATCGCAGATGTCCCAGAGAGTGCCTAGAACTGAGAGGGGAAACTGAATGGTGTGGACCTCCCTGTGAGGAGGGCAAACATGCAGTGCCATCGGGACGAGGAGAGGGGGCTCAGGGGTCATTCTTTGAGAGCGTGAGTCTTGTTTCCCACAGACCCGGCCACCCCAGGCATCCTTTGCCAATTCGAGGTCTCTTCCAACTTCAGCACTGGCGTGCGGTCACGGGTAGGCATGCGGAGCGTTGGCGGGCGGGGGGCGGTGGCTCCCTCGCCACTGCCCCGGGCAGCGCCATGCTTGCGCCTACTGTGGTCCGCTGCGGTCGCGGGTCGCTGAGACGGGGCGTTCGCGGCACGTTCGGACTGGTGACCGGGCTTTATTTTTATGCATCTGCCTCTCCCATTCGACCTATGGGTCTGAGTTCAGGCCCCTATTCTGTCTTTTATTTTATCGTTGTTAGTACTTGGTTTTAAGTTAGAAGCCACTGCTGAAACTGAGTTGGGGAGGGTGCCTCTCTCTCCCGGAGATAAAACGCGGGAGAGTTTGTTGCTCTCTCGCAAACGCGTCCCCTCTCGAGGACCTTAAACCGCGCGCGGTGAGTGGAAAACCGGCCTGAGGAAAGGTTCGCTACCCACAGAGGCTCCCGGGCTTCAGATCAGAACCTGGTCCGTCCGTTCCCAGTGTTGTCTGTCCGACGTATCCACAGTGCACACACAGCGCCCACCGGGCTTCTCTCCCAGCCAGGTGCCTTCTACATGGTGTTGGTTTTCCCTCCATGCTGTGTGGCTGTCATTGTCTTTTAGTCCCATGTGAGGTGCTGGTGAGTATTCCCTTTCATCCGTGCCATGCTCTAGAACATTTACTTACCCTGATAGTCCACCACCTCTGATGGATTCCTGTTTTAAATAAAATAATTCACGTTAAAGTCCATCAAAGATCAGTCTCTGTAAAATGCTCGTTTCTTCGCATCGTATTGGTATTTTTCATCGTTTGTAAGCAATCACTGTATTCTTTAGGGTGATGTGAATGCGTACACGCTCTATATAGCGAGAAAAGAGGTAAGTGAGGTATTTTAGAGGGCTTACAGACACACGTTCTGTTTCCTCCAATCCCCGGGTGAGCCACAGGAAATGAACGAGATCGTCATTGTGTGTTCATGTGGTTACATCCACCGAGTTGGATTTTCTTCCCCTAACAAGGGGCCAGTACTCAGCTGATTGGCTTAGAGATCTAATTTTGCCAAAAGGAATCCTCTTGTTCCTTCATTTCACAGAGCAGAGTTTTCAATCTCTTTTCCCCCTTTAAGGAAATCTTTCGCCCTAGAAGTATCATGTTTTTCTTTTTCTGCAAAGGAATTCCGGGGTGAAGGGGTTAAATGAATCATGCAGAGCCGGGGTCACATCCTGTGCCCTTGCTCACTTGGGTGAGAGCGTCCGGCAGCCTCGCTGCAGCAGCCGGGCCCACTGCTGGTGGAGGGGCACCTGCGTTCATTCCGCTGGAACGGTGACTGGGGGAGTCAGCTGTGATGCTTCCCTCGCCGCCCCCCCCCCCCCGGCTCTGCATTCGTATGTGGTCCACACGGCAACCCCGTCCTTCCCAGAAAGGGCTGAGACAGCAGAGGTGCTTGTGGCATAAACCCACCTACACTTCGATAGCCCATGAAAGAGGCGTTTTTAAAACATAGGTACAACGTGAACTTTCTTTGCAAGTATTTCCCATGCATTCTGCTTTTCTGAGTGCCAGAGTGTATCACAGTATCCTATACATGGTCTACCTCGACTCTCCTTCCTGTGCGCCTGGCCCACATCGCGGAGTATTTCCAAGTTCATCATCTGGGAGAGCTGGGCCTGGCACTTGAACGCTCCTAACTCTTAGCTCGGTCAGACTGGTGCAGCACGTTCCTTTCTCCAAGGCCGGCGTAGAGGGAGGCACCTGTTAGCACGAGGCGGCTGACTGTCCCGTGGGATATCTGAAAAGCAAAGCGCCCGTGGGACCGTTTTTCCTCCGTGGCTTTGTCTGATATCCCAGCAAAGTCCTCAGATACCGTCTGTGCCTGCTCTTTGAGTTTAAGCGCTTTCTTTTTTTCCCCCCTTTTCAGTAAAAGTTCTTGACACAGTGGTTACAAAACCAGTGCTTTCCATGACTGGCCAGAACCTCAGCTGCCGTTCCTCCTAGAAACCATACTGTCAGCTTTGACCTACTTTCCTACTCGTTTCTATGGAAATGGACCTCTCACTGATGGCAGTAGATCAGAGGCATCATTTAATATCAGAAACGATGCATTTGCAAATCATCTCACATTTGCCATTTGCAAACAGCCCTTTTAAAAGGCACCATTGTTCTGGACATAATGCGCAAAGAGCGTTTCGCATCTTTTTCTCCATCAGTAGCACTGTACTGCATGTTAGATACCTTTCCCTTTTTGTCATTGTGGCCTTTCCCTGCTTTCCTTGTGTCTCCTTTCACCGTTTGTAAAAGACTTGGCCAAACTGCTCCCACAGCAATGCTAGGACATTTCATTGACCTGGTAAGCATTTCGATGATAAAAGACATCCCATAAACGCGAGCCTTATTTCCACTAGAACGTCTTCTGTAGTGAGCTCATGAGTAAAGTACTCACCCAGGAGAAATAAAATAAAATTCTTTACCAAACACCTCAGGGGTAGCCCTAGTGGTCTCCCCTCTGAAGCTGCCTCTCTGAGTCATAGCTCCTTTTGTCCGGGATCTCCCTTTGGAAGTGGACACTGGATTGTTCTGTTTGTTTCTAAGAGTGTACTTGGTCAGGCCCTTACAGTGGGGAGGCTAAATGCAGGGTGGAATAGAACCACCCCGTTCACTATTGAGAACCAGACTGAAGTGAGCATGTTAAACACAGGGGATTTGACTTGTGTGCTCTTTGAATTATGCTCAGCATCTCCTGCAGAATCCCTGGGCCCACCACGGAGTTCGCCAGCTGGGCTTCATTTATAGCGTTCTTACTGTCAGAGAACCAGGAATCCCACAGGCAGCTATTGTCATCCTCAGTATATTTCTCACTTATGTGATTGAAATCAAGATGTAAGGAGAGCCGAGACTTCTGTCCATCAGTGAGTGTTTCATCATAAATGCATGTCTTTCCTTCGTAAGTGTGTGTGCATTTGCAAGGGTTATATTTGAGATTTGGTGCTTTGCAAGGGTCGGCATTGGTCATGGCTAAGACCGATGGGCTGCAGAGTCTCATTACTAGCCCATGATAATTCAGTTTTTACAACATTTCCTTGATCACATTTTGTTCTAAACCTGATGCTGAGACCATCGCAGGTGTGAAGGTCACAAAAAATTTTAATTGGAACTTGGGTATTATTTTTGGTGCAATAAATATTTATGGCTTTTTTACTTTCTTCTGTGAATTCAGAGGAATCATTTATGAATGTCAGTCAAAAGGAGAGAAACAGTTGCACGTGAGTTGTTTGGTTTTGTGTTGTTTTGGTTTTTTTTTTGTTTGTTGGAATTCTGAGTTGTAAAAATCTTCCTTGTCTCCTCTGTTTACTAAAGACTGCCTTTAATCCATTTCAGAAATTCATCTGTGACTTTGTCTATCCTGACATTCCCTTTCTTGCAGCTTTGTTGGGTAGATTTTGAAGCTGCCTGTTCTATAAGAAAATACTTGTTGTTAAAGTCTTACCCTATTAAGGATCTGTAACAGGTCCAAGTAGCTCCAGGGCCTCCCATAACTAAGCTTAGTTTTTATTATACATCATGATACTCTGGTTGGAAATCAGTCTCTGTGTAGAGCATACCTGGCTGGCTAAGGGGGTGGGTGACAGGCAAGCTTCCTGCCTACAGTGTTGGCAAAAGGGACTCCTAAGTCCCCAGCATTCTTGTCCTCTTAGAGCAAGGAGAAGAGCATGGCAAATCCATCCCCTTCTCATAAACCCAGCAAGGACAGGAACACCATTCAAGAAAATAGAATTTGTTCAAGAGTTTTGCTTTCACAGCTGATGCAGCCAACCACCAGCCTCCTTAGCCATTCTGGGCTCACACGTGAACCTCTTGTGCCCCAGGTATTAATTATTTTTTCTGTTATTGGAAGGCTCTGAAAACATGTTCAGAGGGCCTGTAAGTTGTGGGAACCGATAATGTCCCCCAGTGTCTGGAAGGTTTTCTTAGATCTGCCTGGCCTCCTACCCCACCCCCACCCCCAGTGTGGTCTCCCCCAGGCCTCAGACGCTGGTGTTTCTACATAGGCCATGTCCCCGTTCTGGATGCTCAGGAAAGATGACTTGTGGTTTTACAAACCACCGGAAATAAGGTTTGTTTGCCTTTAAGAGAAAAGTAGAAAAATCTGAGACTCAAGAACCAAAATACTGTATTTTCATGTCTGAAGGATACACAGAATAGCCTTAATTACAGTGTCAAATCACAGGCAGGGTTTATGTAATAATCCATACTGGAAAATCTGGACCATAAACCTTAACTATTCCCTCTCGCCTGACAAAGGGCTGCTTTGGCTCATTCTCGTCAATCTGACCGCATACGTCATGGACTGATCAGGTATTTTATGGTTGCAACCCAGGAAAGGCTTAAGAAAGACCTCCAGCTTTCAAAATGTTTAGAATCCTCTACCTTCTTTTGGAGCGGACAAAATCCAGACCAGGAGCAAGGGGATGCGTTTAATGGGCCCCTGCTAACATACCTCCCAGACAGGCTTTCAGAGGACTGGGAACCTTGGAAAGACCTCTGGGTGGGGCTCTTAGGACCCCCTCGCCCCCCTGAATCTTCCTAGGGCAGGAGAAGCACTCAGCTGGCCTTGCTCCTGAGCCAGGCACCAGGACGGTATTTTCAATTCCAGGGGAAAAGAGCGTCCCTGAAACCGCCCCTCGCCTGCCCCGTGGGCCCGGGTGTATGTATGTATGTGTATTCTTTTTGAATCTAGTGAGTTTGGTGGTGTTATCCCCATTTTCTGGGGTCATGAAGCTTAGGGAGGGTAAGTATTTGACCCAAGAGCACACAGCCATTAGAGGCTGTCGGATCAGCGCAGAGCTTAATGCTCTTTCTTCACTCCAGGCTCCTTAACTCGATTCTCGTGCACAGGTCTCGTGCCTCACTGCCAGACCAGAGCCTCCACGGACCTGCCACCCCCTTGCTTCCAGCCGGCATCCACGGCAGACGCATGGACAGTGAGAAGCCTGCTCAAATGGGGGAGCCCAGCCCCTTGCCTGCCCTCACCCTGGAAGGCGACAGTGTGACTCCTCTCTCAGGTGCTCACTGTGTTAGGGATGGCTGAACCTCCAGGCCTCTCTCCACACGTTGGCTCCCCGTGTGATCTTGGCTGGTTGCATGCTGGATGGAAGGAATACCGGTGTCGTATGAGGAGATGGACTCTGGCCTCATCAGCCCTTTGTGTGGCCTCAAATGAGTCAAGCTGTCATTCCTTGAAGCAGGTCCCATCTCTGTTTGGGTTCTTTTCCTGATGTTTTGACGCATTCTGCAAGCTGTCGGAAGGCAGCTCCTCAGCCTGCAGCAGCTCCCTCCACCCTCAGGAATCTGATTTATGATCTGGTGAGGCCATAAACCTCTGCTCTTCACTTCTGAAAAACAGCGAAGTATGGGAAAGAATGTAAATTATAAATACTGAATTCCTATGGTCAGCAATAATGGAATGGCCTGCGTTTTGTTTTGTTTTGTTTTTAATATGGTATGCATATGGCTTTGATTTCTAAGGGCCTGGGTTCCCTCCCCCACCACCATCACCACCATATTTCTAGGGAGAACAGATAGCCATGAAATATCCCACGGAGACACGAATGAGAGAGAGCAGTTTTCTGAGGACTCACTGGCCCGATACTTTGGAAGCCACTCTTCACAGAGGGACAGGACAGTAGGTGACCGTCCCATACCCACACTTTTCCTGCCGACCTAGTGCTATGCCACCCCACCCCAAACCCAGGTGTTCGCGCTTAGCAAGCCCGGGTGTGCCACCCCAGTTGTAACTCTCTAGGAGGAGGTTTTCCTGAAAGAGTTTTGAAATTCCCCACCTGTCCCTCTTACCAGTCAAGGTGCTGCACCCTCGCTGGGAGCAGACTTACTGCCGCCGCTAGTAGTAAGGACGAGGGCAGAGCCATCCTGAAGACGAAAGGGTGGCGTGGGTTTGAATTTTCATTCCAGTGGTGGGTCAGCTCCAGCTTCAATTTCACAAGCTGGACAGAAGCAGCCCCCCACTCTGCTGAGGCGGGAAGGAACCACTTGGTCACCGTGTGAATTCCTCTTGCCTGTCTCAGACCACAGACTACAACGCCTGGGATTGCTGTGCTGGCGTTCAGCACTTTTCCCCTTCAACCTGACCTCGACCCGGCTCACAAGGATGGGTGAAAGCTGAAAAAACACCCAGAGTCTCAGAGTTCCCAAGCCACTGTTATCATAGCCCAAGTCTGCCAGAGCATCTATTAAAGTCGATAGGATTGTGTGTTTCCGTGTGGTCAGCAAGGATGCTGACAGCAGAGCAGTGCGTGTGAGAATATGGCACTTCAAATCACAATCGTGTCCACCCACGGAAACACATACTCTCACAAGCACCTATTCACCCCGCACACTGACCCTTCACGACGTCTTCCTGTCCTTTCCTTTGGACCACGTTGGATTCACAGAATGCCAGGCTCAGCTCGAGGGTGGGACCAGCCAGATCACACATAGGGCATGGGTGAGAGGGCTAAGGTTCCCAAAAACGTCCATGTGGAAGTGTACATTTTGCCCCCCCGGATCACCTCCACTGCGGGTCTCAATATTGTGTCTCTGCCGGAAGTTTCTGTTTATGGACATCTAAGTAATTTCAACAGAAACTGAAGATAAGCCCAGCAGTGGTGGCCAAAGAAAATGTCTAGGTCAGTGGGGTGGTTAATTTTACATGTCACCCCTGACTGGGTTGAGGGAAGCCCAGACGGCTAGTAAAACGTTATTTCTGGGTGTGTCACCACAGACAGGGTATCTGTGGGAGAGATTAGCATTTGAATCAGCAGGCTGAGTAAAGCAGATGGCCCTCACTAACGTGGGTGGGCATCCTCCAATCCACTGACCGCCTGAATAGAACAAAAAGGTGAAGGAAGGGCGAATTTGCTCTCCCTGCTTGAGCCGAGACATCGATCTTCTTGGACATTATTGCTCCTGGTTCTTGGGCTTTTCAAACTCAGACCATGACTCTTCCCCCCCCCCCCCCCGCTCCCTGACACACACAAACACACATGCACAGTTCTCAGGCCGTTAGACTGGATTATGCCATCCACCAGCTTTCATGGTTCTCTAGCTTGCAGACCATGGGTCGTGGGACTTCTCAGCCTCCACGTAAGCCAATTCCTGGCAAGTCTCATAGAGAGACAGAGGTACCCTATTGGTTCTGTTCTCTGGAGCACCTTGACTAATGCAGTCAGCCTTGTATTTGGACTGACGTTTGTCAATTGAACTTCTAAAAGGAAATGAGAAAATCAAAGTGGAGCCCGGTTCACCAGCCAGGCACCTTCTTCCTTCAGGATGAGCCCTCCTTTGGGGCCTCAGTATCCATCACTGCCGGGGACCAGCTAATCCATCCCGAAGATTCCCCTAAGCACGGCGAGAGTTAAGCTTTACCTCCGTCCTCGTGCCCTTTGGCCTCTCAGCAGCTCGTCATAAGCCCAGAACAGCTTGCCCCCAGCACATGCTGCAAGTGGGTGCCAGGTTATGAAGGCAGAACAACAAAGTTCTGCTGCCACAGATTTCCTGTTTCCCAGGGTTCTGGTTCTTTCCCAGTAAGGCTGGCTGGATGTGCTTCATCGCATCTGACAGTTTACAGAGGAGTTCCTGCTCCCGTGTAAGCCGCTTCCTTCCTGACGAGACCTGCAGCCCCTCTGGTTCTCAGATGGTGACAGCAGTCTTCTTGGGGTTTCCTTCCGGAGCCACAGGGGCTGGGCCGCCAGGGGCTGTGTCTGCTGGGCATCTAGGGAAGATGTTCTTTCCATATCTTGCAAGGCCTGGTTACTGCTTTAGTGAGAAAAGAGCCCCCAAAAGAAAGGCCCTTCCATTGGTGGTTCTCCCCAAAGTGAAATGATTCTCTTTCATCCTGCTAACTTTATCCTGCTGTGACCACTTTAGTTTGGGGAGTTATTTTTGCTTTTGAACGCAAATGTTCTTCCCTCTCGCATCTGTTTGCCACAAGCTTTCCACACAGGCAATGACAGACCATTGAGTAAAATGTTTTATCCCCTGGATGAAGCACTTCTGTGTTTCCTCAAGAAAGCCATGTGCAACATCCGCCTCTTCTGAGCAAGTGTCTGTGTGAATCTGACTTCTCTCGGGGTTAACTCAGCCAAAAATAAATCACTCCCCTGGCTGCGGGGAGAGGCCAACCGGCCATTCTGCAAGATTACAATCCCGTAATCAGCCTACTGATCCCTCCTGCTGATTGAAGCCAGAAGACTGGGCTGTATTAAAAGATGGTTGAGGGGCGCCTGGGTGGCTCAGTTGGTTAAGCAACTGCCTTCGGCTCAGGTCATGATCCTGGAGTCCCGGGATCGAGTCCCGCATCGGGCTCCCTGCTCGGCAGGGAGTCTGCTTCTCCCTCTGACCCTTCCCCCTCTCATGCTCTCTGTCTCTCATTCTCTCTCAAATAAATAAATAAAATCTTTAAAAAAGAAAAAAAAAAAAAGATGGTTGAGGAAATGACACGGAATAGCACATTTTCACCTCCTTTCCAATCCAAAGAGAGTTGCTCCCAGATGCTGTTTCTGTAGTCCAACTCTGCCTCGCAAACTGTTCAAGAAGGAGGTTGTGGATGGATGGCGAAGAGCCCGCATGGCCTAACCTTCGTGTTGTTAACACACACACGTACAGATGGAGGAAGCCAGGAGACACTCGGGAGGAAGGCGCTTAGGGTCAGCTTGTGGTTAAACCCCTGCGGTTCACAGGTCAAGACACCAAGGGGCCCCTCCCACCCATTAGGATGGCTGCCATCCAAAACAACAAACAAAATAGCAAGTGTCAGCAAGGACGTGGAGAAATTGGAACCCTTGTGTGATGGTGGGAACGTGAAATGGTGTAACTTCTGTGGAAAACAGTATGACGGTTCTTCGAAAAATTAAAAATAGAGCTACCAGATGATCCAGCAATTCCACTGGGTAAATCTGGGTATATTTTCCAAAAGAATTGAGAGCAGAGTCTTGAAGAGGTATTTGTACACCCGTGTTCACAGCAGCCCTAGTCATAATAGCTGAAACATGGAAGGAAGCCAGGTGTCTCTGGGTAGGTGAACGGATAAACAAAATGGGGTACAGACATAAAATGGAATATTGTTCAGGCTTAAAAAGGAAGAGAATGCTGCAATATGCGGCCACATGGAGGAAACTTGAGGACATTGTGCTGAGTGAACTAAGCCACTCAAAGAAGGACAAATACTGTAAGATTCCACTGACAGGAAGCGCTGTGGTCCAAATCACAAAGACAGAAACATAAGGGTGGTGGCCGGAGGCCGAGGGGAAGGTGGAAATGGAGAGTTGTTATTTAACAGATATATAGAGTTTCGGTTTTATAAGGTGAAAAGAGTCCTGGAGATGGATGGTGATGATGGTGGCACAACATTATGAATATATTTAAAACCACTGAACTGTACACTTAAAATGGTAAGTTTTCTGTTACGTATGTTTTACCACAATGACAAAGAAATTGGGAAAAAAAAGAAAAGAAAGAGAGAAAAGACACGGAAGCCCAGAGTAGTGAAGTAACTGGGCCAGAGTCACAGAGCTGGCTGCACCAGAGCTAGGGTTCGGGCTGCCCCCAGGTCCATGCTCCCGTGCTCCTGCCCTCGTCCGCCACGTCCTCCTGCAAGTTACTGAAGTAAGTGAGCCCTGTGGTGCTTGTGCAGCCACCGAGGCTTCCTGCATTTAAGGTATTCGTCCTTCCAACCAAATGTCTTTCTTCCTCCCCAGCACTGTGTATCTCTCACCCTCAGAACCGGCTCCACCCTCAGAAGCCTTCTATCACAAGTTCAGAATTTTAAAAGGCGTGTACAAGAACTGCACATAGATAGCCAGGGATGCTTATAAAAAGAGGGACAGAACCCATGGAAAAGTCGCGTATCCGAAATGGCCAAAGCCTGGGCTGCGATTTGGAAAGTGCTAAGGACAATTTTTTTTAAAATGAGGTAGAGTTTTTGCAAGTAACATATAGGACTAGAAAGGAAAACAAAAGATTGGTGTCCACTGTTTGAAAAAAAGAGTTCAGTCTGATTACATTTTATTGTGTCTTATTTCCCTGCTGCAGAGCCTTCTGTGATTTCTCTTTGCTCTTTACTATGGCTCCTGAGTCCATTTCTGGCCCTCCTGTGTACCGTCTTCCCCTCACCTCTGCACTCCAGTCATTCTGGCCTGTTTTTATCACTTGAATATCCACCAGGGTCTTTCCCATCACATCCTGCTTCCCACTATTCCCCTAGTAAACTCATCCCGCATCCTTTTGTTCTCAATTAGAACACTGCTTTGGTAGGAAGACCTTCATCCATCAACACCCAGACTAGCTTACCACCCCCACAGCACTGTCCACCTCCTCTTGTAACTCTTACTTCCTGTACATCATTTGTCTTCCCTGCCAGATTATTGACTCCATGATTGGTTTTGGATTTTCCACTCTCAGATACCCAACACCTAACACAGTAGGTATATTTGTTGGATGAATGAATTCTTGAATGAAAAGATGATAGAGGAAACAGGACAAGTCAATACATGCATGACACAGGAATATAGGAAGGGAGAGATGATGTTGGTCAGGAAGAACCTAAATGAAGTAAGAGATCATCCAGCTGGTTCTAGAAGGAAATGACTATGAATTAGCAAAGAGGAGGCAGGAGGTCCATGGGAAGCAGTGGGAGAAACAAGCAAGTCTGACGCAGAGTCAGTGAGGACTCTACCTTGAGCACAAGAGAGTTATTCCTTTATATGTTTCCCATCAATAGCATGATATACAACCTGGGAAAAGGCAGAACATGCATTGGTAGAAAGGAATCAGAGCCCAAGGTAGCACCTACCTGTGTTAGAAATGTCAACTCCAGGTAAACATCATGTCAACATGGTGCTGAATTTTAGAGCTGTTGTTGGTTCAGCCCTGAGAAACAAGAAAGCGTCATTAGGAGAGAGGAGAAAACAGATTTTGAAAACTACAAATCAACATGCTTGGCATTAATCCACAGTAAAGTTCTAGAACAAGTTATTAAAGGTGGTCTGTGACCATCCTTACAGAAGAAAGCATTAATCATTGAGCATTAGCAGAGGTTCACTAAGAACAAACCATGCAAGGCTAATGTGTCCTTTTTCACAGGATTACCAGACTGGGAGATCAAATCTCAAATCTCAGAGTACAAATCCCATCTAAGCTAAAAAATAATACTGATTTAAAAAACAACCCACCTCAACTTTGAGAAACCCAGTATGCTAATATACCTCCTCCTAGTCACAGTGCATATTAGCACATTAAAGGTTCTGAGAAATCCTGCACCAAAGAAACCTATTTAAAACACTCTACTGAGCAAATGTTCCACAGAACACACTGGGAGAAAGGATGGTTTGGGCAAATTTCAGCAAGGTGTTTTACAAAGTCTTTTATTGTATAACCTGTGAAGGAGGTGAAGAAATATATGGTTAAAAATAGTTCACTGGAATCACAATTGGGTAGACAACTGTACAAAGAACATTAATTTTTTTTTAAAGATTTTATTCATTTATTTGACAGAGAAAGACACAGCAAGAGAGGGAACACAAATGGGGAGTGGGAGAGGGAGAAGCAGACTCCCTGCCGAGCAGGGAGCCCGATGCGGGACTCGATCCCGGGACTCCAGGATCATGACCTGAGCCGAAGGCAGTCGCTTAACCAACTGAGCCACCCAGGCGCCCCAAAGAACATTAATTAATAGCCACTCTTTGGAAGTCTCTAATAGAATGTCTTGAGGCTTTGCCCTTGCTCTTGGCATGGTCAACATTCTTACAGTGACTTGTATCACAACATTGAAGACTAGAACTACTTTTAAAATTTTCCAATAACCTAAGATGAGAGAGGCAGCTAATATGCTACATAACATTGAAATACTGTCTCAAAACTAACCAAGAGAGGAATCCAACAGAATGCCATCAAAATTTGTTAGAATCAATAGTATAAGTAAAGGATAGATGAACTCTGACTTAAAACTAGCTCAGATGAGAAAGTCATGGGGTTGTAGTTCTTTCAGGTAAATGTATGATAGGGCTGCCATGCTTCTGAAGTCAGTGAAGCCATCCTGGCAGATAAGATGGCCTGCCAGGCAAGCAAGGCGGGCAAGATGGTCTGGCCCCTCTGGGAATGGCATTCCAGTCTTATGTTGCATTTTGAGAGGGACATTGACAAATTGGAGCATGTTTAGAGAGTGACCACCATCAGGAAAGGTCTGGAGAACATGTGCTCTAAGGAGGAAAGTCTGAAGAAACCAGGGACATTTAGGTGGTCTGTAGAAGAGATGATAAGGAACATGTTGATAACTGACCTTGGGAGGCAATGTAGTAGAGTAGAAAAGAGGTGAGTTTGGGCTCAGATCTCTGCTCTAGTACTTCTAGGCCGTGTGTCCTTGGACAAGTTTCTTAACATCTCTTACCTTCCAAGCCCTTAGATAAGAAATCATCATCCCTATTTGGTGGGGTTATTGTGATGTCCTGGAGCAGAGTAGGTGGTCAACTCTTCCCTTTCTCCATGCAAAGAAGGGCAATCATAACAATCAGAAAGGTGATTTATTTAATGTAGATCGTGGGGGCGGGTACTGGGACCAATAGGAGAATTCCCTTAAGGAAAGTACATTTGGCTGATGAAAAATAAGAACTTTGTACTAATCAAAACCTGAAGAACAAAGGAAGTGGCTTAGTTGCCTTTAAGTTGACAGTGGAACTACCACAGATTCTGTAGAAGAGATCTCTGCTTTGCATAGGAGGTGGGATGAGATGACCCCCAGATCTCTTCCAATTCTGAGATTCTGTGATTCAAAGACTCAGTCAGCTAGACTGTTTATTGTTCTCTTCCATATGTGGTCAACTCTGTATTGTTCAACTCCCATGCATATATATTGAAGAGATACTTAGGTGTACTTCCTTTAAATTGTTCTTTGGCCATTTCCTATGGATGCTTTCTGTCCAATTTTGGGGCTCCATTACAGCCTAGTTCAGGGATTTGTTCTCAATGGGCACTTAATAAATGTTCATTTGTTCAAATCTTGGCTTCACCTCTTGGCCATGTGACCTTGGGCAAGTTGCTCTTTGGGCCTCCACTTCCTCATCTGTAAAATAGAGTACTTACATTTTTTGAGATAAAATGAATAGGATATTTTAAGTTCTTAGAAAAATAGTAAGTTTGCAATAAATGTTAGATATCATCGTCTTTATAGTTGCTGTCGGTGAAATCAAATCTACTTAATACTTACATAGGAGTTTTCTGACTACACAGTAAGAGTCTTAGGGATGAATTTGTTCTTCCTGTACCAAATATCTTCTCCTACAGAGTATTCTTGGTTATCATGCCCCAAAGCCTACTTAGGTCTATTACCCTATCTCCTGCAGCATTCACAGCGGGGACAAAGAGGAATTAACTAGAAATAAGCAAAAGTGGAAACATTGAAGAGGGGGCAATTTAGCTTTGGCCAGAAAAATCTCTGACAATGCCAGAGCTGGTCTGAAACATCCTCCTGGGGAATGCCTGGCATGCAGTCAGTCCATGCTGGAGACTAAGCTAGCCTCTAGCTGGGCCCTGCCTTTCGTTGATGTGCTCTACAGAATAGGGAGTGCTCATCGGCATGTGCTGGGGTCCTGTGAGCATCTCCAGACAGAGCCCACACCTTGGTTAGTGCATAACCCAGCATGAGCCATGACTTAGACCTAAAGATATTTGACCAGGAAGGGACAGAGGGAGGGAAAGAGGAAGGAAGGGAAGGAGAATGAAGTAGAGATGCTTTTTTAAAGAAATTTTTTAAATTGCAATAGAAAGAAACAAAAACATAAAATTTACCATCTTAACCATTTTTAAGTGTACAATTTTGTAATGTTAAGTATATTCACATTGTTGTACAACAGATCTCCAAAATTTTTCATCTTGCAAAACTAAAACTCTCACAACTCCCCATTTACCCCTCACTCCAGCTCCTGGCAACCACCACCTTACTTTTTGTTTCTATGAATTTAACTACTTTAGATACCTCCTTTAAGTGAATCATACGGTATTTGTCTTTTTGTGACTGGCTTATTTTAATTAGCATAATGTCCTCAAAGTTCATTCATGTTGTAGCATGTGACATTCCTTTATCTCCATTGGAGATATAGAGATAGATGATAGATAGATAGATAGATAGATAGATAGATAGATAGATAGATAGATAGAT